>NW_027332007.1:1387066-1587066 GCF_048418815.1 Hemitrygon akajei | reverse complement strand
AAAGTTATTTGTTTATTTGTTTCTCTCTCGAACTAACTGAGCTCTACCTGGAAGTTTTATAGATGTATGAAAAAAAGAAGAATGATACTGGAAATCCGAATTAAAATTACTTTAAGAGATGTTGTACCGCTTTCTGACGGAGCATTACTCACTCTGTTGCATTTCCAGTTCCGTCTCACTGATGTCTGTCCTGCCGCCGATCAGCGTTACACAACACCGGTGATTCTCCTCGCCCGGGATTGACGGAAGTAAGAGTCGACACGACAGATATCTTTCCGAGCGCAGGATAGATTTATGCGCCTCGCGTCAGGTATTACCAACTCAACGCTTTATCATAAATAATGCTTCCAGTGATACTTAAGGATTGTGTCCCATCTCCGGCCACCGTGAACACAAAAGCAGCGTGAATTCCAAGCGACGTCATTCTAGTCTTGTCCAATTTAACTCCCAATCAGATTGAGTGGCTTAAAGACTGCAACATAATTGCCTGGCAAGATTAAATGACAAGAGCATCGCGTTCCGGAGTTGGTAATGACCCGGGGTTAATTTTGCCTCGTGAAGGCAGCGCAGTTTCCAATGTTGTTGACTGTTGTCCAAGTCTAATCGCAAACTGGAGAACATCTGCAGACGCTGGAAATCAAAGTAATACCCACACAATCCTAAGGAGCTCAGCAAGCCGGGCAGAATCTGTGCAAAAGAGTAAACAGTCAATGTTCCGGGCCGACAGACTTCATCAGGGAGATACAATTTAGTAGGATCGGACGTTTCTACCATAATTATATGTATAAGATGATGAGCGGCATTGATCGTGTGGATAACCCGAGGCTTTTTCCCCCGGCACAAAATGGCTAACACGCGGGGTATACTTTTAAGGTGCTTGGAAATTGGTACCGAGGGAATGTCAGAGTTCAGTTTTCACACAGAGAGTGTTGGGTGCGTGGAAAACACTGCCGGCGGCGGTGATGGAAGCGAATACAATAGGGTCTTTAAGAGCCTCTCGGACAGGTACATGGAACTTTGAAAAGTAGAGGTCTGTGCACCAGGGAAATCCAAGGCAGTTTCTAGAGTGGGTTTCATGGTGGGCACAACATTGTGGGACGAAGGGCCTGTAATGGACTGTAGGTTTCTATGTTCTATGTTTTTTAATTGTAGTATCGGCGACAGATGATGATGTTAGACACCCAGGCATGCCTCTCACAACTGCTGGTAATTGTGCAGAGCACTATGCACTGGGTTCTCTGCGGTCCCGTGTCGTTCTGATAAATTGCCATTAGTAAACCCTTCACATGCTATCCTGCTAATCGCCCTTAAGTATTGCCAAAAAAGTCACTCATTATCACGACCTGTTTTTGGAACTGGTAAACTAAGGGAATTACCGGGACTGCAGGTTAGTACAAGCCCTTCCTGATCGAATAGTGCTTTATGACAGGTTTCATGCTTTACATTGTCTCCAGTGACAAATCATGTAGCCGTATACATGATCTGTCGTGTATATAAAAGCACGAGGAAAGACATTCTTGCCATAGAGGGAGTACAAAGAAGGTTCACCAGATTGATTCCTGGGATGGCAGGACTTTCATATGAAGAAAGACTGGATCGACTGGGCTCATACTCGCTGGCATTTAGAAGATTGAGGGGGGATCTTATTGAAACATATAAAATTCTAAAGGGATTGGACAGGCAACATGCAGGAAGATTGTTCCCGATGTTGGGGGAGTCCAGAACGAGGGGATCACAGTTTAAGGATAAAGGGGAAGACTTTTAGGACCGAGATGAGTAAAAACCTGTTCACACAGAGAGTGGTGAATCTGTGGAATTCTCTGCCACAGGAAACAGTTGAGGCCGGTTCATTGGCTATATTTAATAGGAAGTTAGATATGGCCCTTGTGGCTAAAGGGATCAGGGGGTATGGAGAGAAAGCAGGTACAGGGTTCTGAGTTGGATGATCAGCCATGATCAGACTGAATGGCGGTGCAGGCTCGCAGGGCCGAATGGCATACTCCTGCACCTATTTTCTATGTTTCTATGTATAGAGTCTTCGTGTGGTGGGGCGGAATGTACAAGTCCCTCGTGATGTTTGTTTATCGCCCACCGAGAGGGAGGTGCCGGCGAAAGCCACGCGTGTACAACATGCTCAGGCAAAGCAGGGGGAGCAAAAATGACAAACTTTGTTTTAACGATGAAGAAGGAAATATTATACATCCAGCCTGAGCGGAATGGAGTTGTACAGCAGCGTTAGTATTAGGCAGAGTTAGACACTGTGTGCGGTTTAACTCCTGTAAAGTCTGAAGCACGGGTCCGAGTAGTTGAGAAGTTGCAGTCTTTTCTGACTATAGTGACATGAGGGATTGAGTTTGGCAATTCAACTCGTTGATTCTGTTGTTCACTCAAAAACCCTACTACCACTTTGTCCATTGGACCATAATAGATAAGTCCGATTAAAGAAAGAGTTTCTGCTCTGTTACGCACAGAAAGGAGCTTCTGGTGATCGCTCGGCTGAGATGTTTCGGTGTATCGGGCGGTGCGATGGAAATGCTTCAGAGGTCGGCATGTCAGGATAAGCTGTCGTTGGTTAACATCTTAGTCCAAGTGTTTTTTTGAATTCTGTGTTTGGCAGCGCAGAGTTGTTCTGCAATTCTATCATGTGTCAGGGAAACGGGAAATGAAGTCAGTTATATTGTCTTCTGATTTTTGCCTGCACCAGGTTCCCTCTCCAAAATCACTCTGCTGACGGATTGCCCCACTCGGGTAGGTTCCCTCTCCAAAATCACTCTGCTGACTGATTGCCCCACTCGGGCAGTCGAACACGGTCCCCTTTAACCACGTCCCCATGGTAACGGAAGATCCATCATTATCGTTTCCCCCTCTATTCCTCTGGGGAATTCAAACGCGCTTTGTACTTCAGCCCAAGTCGGTTCCGCACACAAGTTTTCAGAACATCTCAACATTTCCAGGCAAGGAGTTATAAATTTCACAAATTTGTCCCATAGCCCGAACTTCATACGGGGTCTATAGCCCAATTACTGCGGTGGTGCCAATAATATTTTATTTTTGGATATTCTGTAACAGGATCGAGTTCTGAATTCGCTTCTTTCTTATTTCTCCCCGTTTCCTGTTCCAATACGCAAATTATAGACATGTCCTTTTTTTGAGACCCCTCGACCGTTCAGAACCGACCTTAAAACTGGGCTCATCTTTCCTTGCATAGTTCTTTGTCTTGCTGTTTGTCCCCCTGCTGCTCCTCTGCTTCGTTTGACTGAGCGGGTTCGGGGTGTTTGATTCTGTCGTATCGCTTCTGTGACATTAAAACTTTGTCCAGACCTGATTCCGGCCTGGTCACAGGCTGTCTAGGTGAGGATAGAAACATTGAGACGCCTCCACTTTCTTTTGTTTGGACATCGTTTAGTCAGTCAGTCTATTTTTTGTTGTTGTTGTTGTTTCGGAGTTTGGTGTCTCTTAGATGACTCCAGCACTTATTCAACTCAAGTCCAGTTTACTGTCATTTAACTACGCACACGCACACCGACAAACGAGACAACGTTTCTCCGACCCAGGGTGTGAAGCACAGCAGCGCACACAGAACACACACAACACACAAACACTTATCAAAGCAAGGACAACATCCTCCGATGAGACAGGCACCAATAAACAAAGTTAAGTGCATAAGTCAAAGCACGTTTTTATATAATCATCCCACGTCGGATCTCCGTCTCCGCTACCAGTTTCCTGTTGAAAATATTTGATATACTTTAACTAAAATGATCCCCATAGAGCCACCGTCCTTTGGTCCAACTACACAAGCCACTAGTAAAAGGAATCACATGGCTAGTATACCCACTTTCCAACCAGACCTCATCAGCCGGGAGACACCAGCGGATCTCCCAGTGGTTTCTTTCCTCGTTCAAACTTCGGGTGCTTCTTTCTCGTTTTCTTCTTTAACTTTACAGAGAAAAATCTCCCCGCATTACACTCATCAACATTACTATCATTACTTATCATCTTCCTTCAATCTACTTACCTTGTTTTCATCTTTATCTTTACAGGGAATTCTCTCAACTCCTCCGCATTCCTGATCAACGTTACTGTACTACTTCCCATCCTACTTCAATCTACTTACCTGGTCCTGCAAAGGAAAGACAGTCAGTCGCAGGTACAAGCGCGAAAGAAATTTCGTTACATTCCTCTCTTCAAATCTTATTTATATCTATTGGTTTTATTTCCTAATTGGAGAACATCTTGGGTGAGACTAGGATCCGGTTCCGGATCTCCTTATTTCACACAACACTTCACATAATACTGCAGTCTTTCCTACTTGGTTCCACCGATCCCGTCCTTTCTACCCGTTCATGGGCCAGGATCAGGGAGGCTCAAAGCTGAACACCCAACGGGGGGCGAACTCGAAATTGCCTCTGCGACTCTCAGTTACTCCATTGTTCCACCCCTTTTTGTCGGGATCCTGCTGGACTACAGCAATTTGTCAAGAGATATTTCAAAATGAAATTCGGCACCAGATTTCAATTGGAGAATATTTTATTTTAGCAAGATATCATGGAGAGTCCACATGTGTGGAACTCTGAGGTACAAGTAAAAGGCTTGCCTTTAAATCTAGTAGCAGGGAAGTGTGCGAAACCGTAGAACAATAGAATCTGGTCATAATGTTGTTTTCTTGATTTGTGCTTCATCCGTTTCCACCCATCTGACTTGTGCGGCCGCGTTATCGTTCCGAGGAGTATTGGTGAGAAGAGGATATTCTTCAGTGGAAAACGCAGAAGTCTTCAATTTCACAAACTAAAACAACATCAGGTAAAACATCGGGATAATGAACGATACAAAGTCCTGCACCGCTTGATTGAAAGACAATGTAAAGAGGCGAAAGAGAATTGGATGAATGAACAGTGCGGTGAAATTGAGCAGTATGAACGAAGTCATGATTATAGAGGCCTTCACCAACAGGCAAAGGATATGAGGAAATGAAGGAGGACTGTGCCACAGCTGGGTGTATCGAAGACGGTAGTGGTAATCCATGCCATGATAAAGAAGAGATCACGGACAGATGAGTTGAGTACATCTCGGAATTATTTGAAGATAGCAGGATTGAGGATTTACCACAATCAAATCAAATGACTAATCGGCAGAAAAACTATTGATGTCAGAGATGGAAAGTGCGATTTGGAGTCTAAAAGTCAGAAAGGCGGCCGGTGAAGATAAGATTTCCACACAAGTTCTGAAATCACTTGGTCCGAAGGGAAAAACGAACCTTTCAGCGATACTAAACAACAGTTATATGACAGGAAATCTTCTGGAGGACTTTCTCAAATCGGTATTTATCGCCTTACCAAAAAAGCCAAGGAGGATAAAATGTAACGAACACAGGACGATAAGCATAATGTCCCATTGCGTCAAGTTACTGTTGAAAATAGTGTTCGGCAGAATGAAAGGTACAATCAGCGGTGAAACTGAGGAAACACAGTTTGGTTTTCGTAAAGGCTCAGGAACAAGGGAAGGAACATTTGCGATGATAAACTTCATGGACAGATGCACTGAGGCACAAAAGGCCATCTACTTATGCTTTATTGACTATGAAAATGCTTGTGACAAAGCAAAACATGGAAAAGTAACAGAGACGCTGAACAAGTACGATCTGGGATGGGAGAATAAGGAAATTGTATCGGAAACAGAAAGCGGCGGTCAGGGCAGAAAATGGGCTATCACCATGGGCTTTGAAATTTGAAAGGGAAACGGAATAACGGAGGAAGCGATCTCTGTGGAAAGCGGAGTGTGGTTTGGGGACGGTGATGGGTGGTAAAAGTAAATTTGTTTTTACGATTTCTTTGGAGAAGGTGGAAGCTGCAAATTGGGATTTTTTGGGTGCAGAACGTCGTGGGGTGGTAGGTTAGAGCAAGAGGAACTCCATCGCCGATAAACTGATGGAAGACTTGGTGAGCGCGGATGGAGTGATCCCACTTTTAAAGCGATGCTACCGACAAAGATATTACTACCTCCCGTCGCCATCTCTCCGCTCCCCGCTGTTTCATTCAGCCCTCCGCACCTATCTCCCTCGCGGTGCAAATCCCTGCAAGCACCCAAAGTACTACACCCGCACCTTCATCTCCTCCCTCACCATCAGTCCGGGCCCAAACAGTCTGCCAGGTAAGGCAACACTTCAGCTGAGAATCCGCTGTGGTCGTCCACTGTGTCTGGTGTTCCTGGCGGGCACTCCTCTACATTGGAGAGACCCGGGACAAAATGGGCTCGTTCCGTTGATCACCACCTCTCCATTCGTGAATAGCGGAGCTTTCCGGTGTCCAAACATTTTAATTCTGATTCCCAATCCGACATCTTCTGTCTATTGCTTCCTCTTGTGCTACGGTGAGCCTGCTCTCAAGACGTAGGAGCGACAACTTACTTTCCGTCCAGGTAACCTCTAACCTGGTGTCATGGATGTCGAAATAAAGATCCCTCCCCCTTCCCTCTTCTTCTATTCAGCACGCTGGTTCATGCCTATGCTCACCCGCCTATCACCTCACACGGCTTCCCTAAATACCTCCGGTTTTCCTGTACCCCACTGTCCTCTCTTATCAGATTCCTTCCGCTCCAGCCCTTCGTCGTTCACCTGGTTTCATCTCTCATCTTTCCCCACGAACGCCATTTTATTCTGGCGTCTTCCCCCTTACTCTCCAGACATGAAGAAAGATTTCTACCCGATACATCAAGCGCTTATTCATTTCCATAAATGTTTCCCGCCCTACTGCATTCATCCCGCAATTGTGGTGAGTGTGTGTGTGTGTGTGTGTGTGTGTGTGTGTGTGTGTGTGTGTGTGTGTGTCTGTGTTGCCCTGGATTTTGAGCATCTGCTGAATTAGCCGTGTTTAAAATATTAATGTGTGTGTGTGATTTGAAAATTTCAAATGGATGGATACGCACGGACGAGTGAATGATTCAGCAATAGTTCACCGCAGTTCGTGTTTTGGGAGAAAATGTGAAACGAAGACAATCATCTCTACTCACAATCTCAGCAGGAACAAAATTCAGCACAGAAATAAACAGAAATGTATCACGTGTTCTGCTCCTAATCGTGATGGATTTTATACGAACGACAAAATGCCCTGTGATAATGCAATACCTCACAACGATGGTGCACCTCAAAATAACACAGAAGCTGCCACACTTTACCAGTCCAGGCTATTTCAGCTTCCGGAGTGGTAAAGAAATATTAGCAAATTTGCAAGTTTATAATCACTGTCCCACAGACCGGGGTCATCAGATCCAGATGCAAACAGCTAGAAACAAAATCCAAGGCGAATCAGCAATACATCCCGGCAAAGAAACAGCGCCCAGACAGAGCAATGCGGAAAATTGTTTTAGCATCTTGGACTCCAGCACCGCGGGCCGATGAAGCGCCTGCGGTTATGGAGCATTTGAGTCTGGCTTGGCTACGACAATAATAACGCATCACGGAACCGGGAAAAGGAATGTGTTGTGTTGAAGTGCCAACGCATCTGAATGTTCCTCATTCATCCCCGTGCCGCTGAGAACCTGGATCAGATTCCCACATGGCGGATGGTTCTCTCCCGGCCACTGGCCAGAGTAGAGCTGCGCTCAATTCGGATGGCCCATTTAGAAAACAAATCATTTCGAAAGTGATACCTGGAGTATGCGGGAGTGCTTTCCACAACTAGAAATTTCAGCCAATTTTCCAAACAGAGTGCGGGGAAATATTTTGCAACAGTAAGTGTAAATTATGGGCAAATCTCCCTGAGTTTCGCATGTACCAGATAACATAATTTGATTTCGAGGTGAAAATTGCAAATCACTAGACTAGTAAATTGGGCAGAGAACCAACTGGAATGTAAACGGCATAAACCATGTCACGAGTACAGTTAATTTAACCACTTCCGCTGTAACGACGACAGATACATGAAACAAGGGGCAAATAGAGGGGTTGCATTGAAACCAGTTGGACACGAACATAATACCTCAATGTCCAGAACAAGGGGGCAGTATTTTCATCATATTAAATAGTCAATCAGATATAGGTTTGAGAGGGAATCTCTTCACTGTGCCGCAGTAACGGGAGCACCGTATTTCATACAGTATTCCTCACAAGGGGTCCAGAGATTTCTGTTTTACCCGATTAGTTGCGAGGGTGGAATTGTCCGCCCTCCAGACACCAATCACACTAGTTTCATCACGTGATGCCCGAACTCAGGCGCCCGATTCAATCACTGAGCCACTCTCCATGCGGAAAAGCACAGAGAGAGTTGGTCGAAAGGAAATTCGGTGTATCATACCGACATCCCCCCATGTCTACATTTCAGAAGTTCGGTTGTTCCTCTGTGGCTTCACTTTACTTTCACATTTCGCAATCCCGTCTCCGAAGTGACAGGATTTCCTGAACCACTGGATCTGCAGGTCAATTCCTTGCTTTCCTGTTCACAGCCTGTAATTCAGACAGTATCCTGGTAAAGCACTCTTTCAAAAGCTGCCGCATACTCATTTGCCATAGGGGTAGAACCAGACGACTGCAGGCTGACAAATGTGATTCCTCTGTTCAGGAAATGGGGAGAAGATAGCACTGAGAATTACAGACCAGAGTCTTACTTCAGCGGTGGCTGAATTATTGGACAGACAGGATTTACTAGTATTTGGAGAAACGTGGTCTGATTAAGGATTGTCAACATGGCTTTCTAAGGATCAAGTAAAGAAACACGAAACTGAGGAATTCTGTGACGATGTGACGAAGCACATTTTTTTAATCTTTTTTTAGATTATGCGGACAGTCAGTCCTCGTTTATTGTCATTTAGAAATGCATGCATGCATTATGAAATGATACAATGTTCCTCAAGAGTGATATCACAAAATTAAAAAAAAGGACAAACCAGTACTCACACACTGATGAAGGTACAACAGTGGATGTGTTGCAGGTGGACTTTAGTAAGGCGTTTGATAGGGTTCTCCATTGTAGGGTCAGCCATAAATTCTGGGGGCATACGAGCGGAAAAATGTGGCTGTATGAATACAGAATTAGCTTTCACAGAGAAGTCAGAGGATGGTAGTATTTGGCGAGTATTCCGCTTGGAGGTCTATGACCATTGGTGTCTCCAGGGGAATTTCTTCTGAAACCACTGTTGCTTGCGACTTTTAAAAATGGCTTGGTTGGGTTAGTGGGGGCGGGATTGAAAGTTTGCAGACGATGCGACAGTTGACTGAGTTGTTGTTAGCGTGGAGGATTTTTTTTTTGTTGGACCGGAACATTGCTGATCGGTTGGAGCATCAACAGATATGGGGAGGAGTTAGGCGAATGGGGTTGAGTTGGATCTGGGATGAGACATGATGGAATGGCAGGGTTCACGCAATGGGTTGAATGACTTGATTCTGCTCCCATGTCTTATGGTCTTATGGTCTGTACGGGTTTGTTAGAGGCACGTTCGTTGTACAGAGAATGGTGGGTGCATGGAGCGCTCCCATAGAGGCGGATACACTGGGGGCATTCACAAACTCTTATTTAGGCACATTGGTGATATAAATAGCAGGCTGTGTTGTAGCGGATGGTTCGATTTATCTTAGGGTAGATTCAAAGGTCGGTACATCGTCGCCGGCCGTTGCGCCTGTGATGTGCTGTAATGGTTTATGTCCTATCCTCCCAGTAACTGTCATTGAATACAAAACTGTAAATGAAATCCTACCGAAGGTTTATATGAATTCCTGACTATTCCACTCACTCACCTTCCCACTGATAGCAAACATGCCACATACGCTTATAACATCCGGCCAGCTTGCGTACACACTGTCGGTGAGCTCGGTATTTCGGCGGACAGATTACTCGGTAAAGCAATAGTGGACAATTCTGTTAACCGTCTGTCATTGATCGCATACCTTCACTTACAGCAGAACTCCAAGGACAGCCCCCGCACTTGCTTGGATTCAACTCCATCAGACAAGTCCATATATGATTTTTATTGACCAAATGCTACACAACTGGTTTAGCATTTTGTAACCCCTGTTCTCCATCACACATCATTTATTAACCAAGTTTGTCTTTCATTTCAGAAATTCCGCTGACATTTTTTAATCCATTTGACGTCATTCACATATTCTGTGACCTCCTGTATATCAGCTCCCCACTTTCATCTGTGACTATGAAAGACGAATACGTGTGATTACAGGCAGAGCAGAAGAAGAGTGCACGAGCAGTGTGTCAAAAGGCGTCACACGCCTACGTTGGCATTCGTTTCAGTAATGACTGATCTTTACCGGCATGCATAGTCTTTCGATGCCAGTTCCGAAAAGCTCGCTATCGCTCTAACTTCCGGTTTTTTTTTTCAATGTGCACGGGCTGTTTCTGACGATCTGCCTCTCGGAGAACGCGGTGTCAATGCAATTCAATTAACAGCAGGTTTTAGTCAAAATGTCCCTTGTTCACGAGTGGCAGACAATTGAAAACATTCAACATATTTTCTGCCCAATTCAAAGCTACGTTTTGAATACTATCGCCCTGACTCTTCAAAGCCCAAAAAATACAGATATAAAGGGATTATACTTGAACAGGAAGAACTTACAGCCTGCGGTATGAATTAAATTAATGAAGTGGTTGTGTTCTGCAAAGACGTCGGCGCTGCCGGGTCAGATCCCCGGTAAGAGGAGAACACTGCTACTGAAGTACTGAATGATAGGAATTTGGTTCATCCCGGAGCCGGAGAATAACAGCCGGACAGAGAAATCCGCAAAGCCATGCGCTTGAAATGGCCACTCTCAGTGATAAATGATTGAGTACAGATGATTGCTAACAAAATTATACAATTATAATGCCGATTAGATCTTAAATATAAGCGATTACAAATATAACTGAAATGTAGCGAAATTCACTCAAAATGTCGGAGCTGAATAAACAATCGATGTTTCTGATCGAGCCCCTTCTTTAGGATTCGTCTGGTGTCTCTATCGCCGGAGTACTTGGTTCGGATATTGAAGGACAGTTTGTTCGGATGCGGAAGGACACTTGGTTCGGATGTGGAAGGACAGTTTGTTCGGATGTGGAAGGACAGTTTGTTCGGATGTGGAAGGACAGTTTGTTCGGATGTGGAAGGACACTTTGTTCGGATGTGGAAGGACAGTTTGTTCGGATGTGGAAGGACACTTTGTTCGGATGTGGAAGGACAGTTTGTTCGGATGCGGAAGGACAGTTTGTTCGGATGTGGAAGGACAGTTGGTTCGGATGTGGAAGGACAGTTTGTTCGGATGTGGAAGGACAGTTAGTACGGATGTGGAAGGACAGTTTGTTCGGATGTGGAAGGACAGTTTGTTCGGATGCGGAAGGACACTTGGTTCGGATGTGGAAGGACAGTTTGTTCGGATGTGGAAGGACACTTTGTTCGGATGTGGAAGGACAGTTAGTTCGGATGTGGAAGGACACTTGGTTCGGATGTGGAAGGACACTTTGTTCGGATGTGGAAGGACAGTTTGTTCGGATGTGGAAGGACAGTTAGTTCGGATGTGGAAGGACAGTTTGTTCGGATGTGGAAGGACAGTTTGTTCGGATGCGGAAGGACACTTGGTTCGGATGTGGAAGGACAGTTTGTTCGGATGTGGAAGACACTTTGTTCGGATGTGGAAGGACAGTTAGTTCGGATGTGGAAGGACACTTTGTTCGGATGCGGAAGGACACTTGGTTCGGTTGTGGAAAGACACTTTGTTCGGATGTGGAAGGACACTTGGTTCGGATGTGGAAGGACAGTTTGTTCGGATGTGGAACGACAGTTTGTTCGGATGTGGAAGGACACTTGGTTCGGATGTGGAAGGACAATTTGTTCGGATGTGGAAGGACACTTTGTTCGGATGTGGAAGGACAGTTAGTTCGGATGTTGAAGGACAGTTTGTTTGGATGTGGAAGGACGCTTTGTTCGGTTGTGGAAAGACACTTTGTTCGGATGTGGAAGGACACTTGGTTCGGATGTGGAAGGACAGTTTGTTCGGATGTGGAAGGACGCTTGGTTCGGCTGTGGAAGGACAGTTTGTTCGGATGTGGAAGGACAGTTTGTTCGGTTGTGGAAGGACAGTTTGTTCGGATGTGGAAGGACAGTTTGTTCGGATGTGGAAGGACAGTTTGTTCGGATGTGGAAGGACACTTGTTTCGGATGTGGAAGGACAGTTTGTTCGGATGTAGAAGGACACTTTGTTCGGATGTGGAAGGACAGTTTGTTCGTATGTGGAAGGACACTTTGTTCGGGTGTAGAAGGACACTGTTCGGAAGTGGAAGGACACTTGGTTCGGATATGGAAGGACAGTTTTCCTTCAGGTGCTGCTACACAATACTGGCACCAGTGTCAATTATAAAAAGAGATCGGGAAAATACGCACAATGTTCTCTCCTGGTCCTCAGTTGTTGAAATTATATGTTGTAACTATGTGGTTTTGTGCAGGTCTTGTAGCTTTAGTCCGTGGTCTTGTTTTGTCTGGTGGATTTGGAGCTCCTTTCCATTGTAACGGGCTAAGACAGTAGCGCAGCCTCTCCGGACTCTGGATTGGGGATTGCCAAACGTTATGTGGATTTTCTGGTGTAGTCTATTTTGTCATATGCTTTTGTGATATCATTCTGGAGGAACGGTATCTCATTTTTTAACTGCATTGCATTTGTGGTTTCTAAATGACAATAAACTGAATCTGAATCTGAATCTGATATCCGGCAAAGCTACAGCGGTCACACGGGCAATGAAAGAATGCTTCCGTCCATTGCTCACGAAACTGTAAAAGGGAACATGCTCTGCTTTGAAATCTAGTGAACATAATGCAAGATTCAGCAGGAAGATTTTCTGTTGCAATAGAGACTCCATTCTGGGATTCACGGACCGCTCTGTTAATGGTAGGAGTCCACGGAATAAAAAGTTTTGGAAACTCCTGGGCTACAACATAGTTGGAGCTACAATATAGTTAGATCTGATTTAATGGAAGGAAACTAAATTACACAGTACGATATTCCCAATGAGTTTGTATAAACGCGGGTAACGAAAGGCACTGTGTAGCGATCCGGCAGGTGCCTGAAACTCATACATGGTCATGAATTCCTGCCGTGCTTATTATGTGTTTGTGAAGGGAATGTGATGTCACAATCAAACCCCACAACCCCAGTAAGCATATATGTTGACGTCACATCACAGAAGTTTAGCACGTGAAAAAGACATCAGTAATACCTGCACATGCATAATAGACCCTGACGTCCAGCACACATTTTGGATTCAGGCGAGGTTTTATACACGCAGCAAAAAGATAAACAATTCAGGCAGAATCTATGGAAGGAAATTCGCAGTTGTGAACTTACTTTGACATTTGAACTTCATCATTCTTAGTTCTGAATTTCAGTTCTTCATCTTCCACAGAGGACTTTAATCTGATGAATTGTCGTATGAATAGTCACGTGGTGCGCAAAGATAATAATCACATTGTTGCTGCTTAATCTGCTGGTCACGTTTCCATGCAAAACAAAATGAGTTTTGTATTGAGTGAAAGCTGAAATCAGTATGCCACTGAACAACGACACAAAAAATTCTACGTATTTATGGCAAAAGTCAATTAGGGATAATTTCAGTTACATTTTATTTACAGAGCTTCCCATTTAGAGTAAACAGATATGTCGCGCCATTCTTCAGCTCCTCCCTGAACTTTCTCTGTGTCAGTCCATATATACACGTGTTGGTGCAGGAACTGAGCACCTATCTATCTATCTATCTATCTATCTATCAAAGTATACCCAAATTCTTGTAGGATAAATGGAGGCGTGTTATAATATTTGTCTGTGAAATGAACGTTTACCGCTGCCCAGGTCATGGAGTGTACAATGTTGGTTATCCACAATAAAATGAAATTGGCAGATACAGCGAACAACAAAACCATTGACTTTCTCCGGTTCTCAACCTCTGGATCACTTTTGTTGTCAGTATTGCTCCGAAGTCCACGGCGAATTATATTCACTGCTATAATAGATCTGGTGGTTAAAACATTGAACAGCAGAATTAAACCAACTGGTAACAATGGGGTCATGATGGTGTCAAATAACTCGTAACCTCTCCACAGGGTTGATGTATAGTACTCGGGTCTGGGAATGCACCTCCCTGGCTCTCCTGCCAAGTAAAATGGAAATGACTGAGCACAGCTACCTACGGCCACCGCCACGATCACCACGGTCGCTGTTCTCTCCGTACAATATCGGGGCCGCAGCTTCTGAAGGCAGATCGCGACGTAGCGATCGAAAGTGAAAACGACCGTCAGCCAAACGGAACAATCCAATGCTGCAATCGTCGGAATAGGTCCCAAACCACACAGCGGGGGTTTCACCCAACAAACAGCATACTGATAGAGAGCAGTGACTTTATCCAATACAACACCAAAGACAACGACCATCAGATCTGCTGCCGCCATGGCCACGAGGTAGCGAGTGATACATTTGGAGAGCCCACAATTTCTGCGAGACAGGATCACAATCGCCGCTAAATTCACTGAGAAAAGAGATAGAAAGAGACAGTCATTTCTCAATATGTCTCGATTGCTCAGTGTAACATTGCTTGCATGGTAAGGCTGGTAGTCCATATCGCGCCGTTTAGGTAACAGTCCGCACTATTGTTCGTTTTACCAAAATGCATTACCGTGCATTTCCCAATACTGTATTCCATCTGTCACTTCTGTGCCCATTCTTCCAATATGTCTAAGCACTGCTGCAATCGCATTGCTTCCTCAGCAATACCTACCTACCCACCCATCATTCGTATCATCCGCACACTTTGCCACAAAGCCGTCAGTCCCATCATGGTAATCCTTGGTGGGAGGGAGAAGAAATCCATGGTGGAAATTTGTTTCTGGGATCGCAAGTCAGCGAATAGTGATTTGTTCAGCGATTGTTGCCGGGCCAATTGTCATGTGTCATCTATATCGAAGATTTGGATAACAATTTGCAAAACCAGGGGAATAAATTTACAGACGACAATAAAATAGATTGTCTAGTGGAGAGTGAGTTCAGCTATCAAACATCAGGCTGCTATCTTCATCGGTTCAGTAAGTTGGACAAAGAATGGAATGGTGGAGCTTAATTGGGACACATGGAGGGTTTTACTTTTGAAAAGATAAGAAAGGTAGGAGATTCTCAGCGAACATTAGGGCTCCGTGGAGTCTCGAGAATAGAGGGATCTTGTATTTCAAGAACATGATTCACTGAAAGTGGAACATAAGGTGGACAGGGTGGTTATGAAGCTCGGATCGATAGGCTTCATCAGTGAAGGAACTGAGCAGACAAATTTGGATGGGAAAGGAAATGCACACGTCTGTGTTACGCCTGTACACACAGAACTCTGAACATTGTGGGCACCTTGTAGTTGGAAAGGCTCACACTGAATTAGTCCTGAAACAATTTACCAGAATGTTTCCAGGATTTTAGAAACTGCTTTGCAGAGAGAGATTGATCAGAGCCGGACATTATTCGCTGCAGCGCAGGTAGATGGGAGTTAATCACACAGAAGCACAGAAAACCACAAGGGACGGAGACAGTGTAAATTCACCCAGTCTATTTTTACAGGGTTGCGGAATCCTGATCCTGACGGCGCGGGTATAAATTGAGTGGGGAAGGTTCAATAGGTATTTGAGGGGCAACGTTTATACAAATGTGGCAATTCGGTGAAACATGCTGCGCGATGACGTGGCTGCAGGAGATCCAATAATAAAAGGCAGTTGGACGGGTGAATGGTTATGAAGCGTTTGATAGGTTGTGAGTCGAACGCTGAAACATCGCGCCGCATCTTATTTGACATGGAATCTTTGGATGAAATAACTCTTTATAGTGCTGCATAGCTCTACCCCCTCTGGAATAAACTGGGTTCTCGTTAATCCTAAATTCGAGATATTTCCATAGAACACTTTTCCCTCTGGATTAATTTCACTTTTCTCCTGTATCCCTTATGAACTTCCGTTAACCCTTCAGATATCAGTTTCCAATGGACTGACAGCCCGGACAGCACATAACCTTTGGCTGAATACACAGGACAGTCACCATAACTATTCCAGATATAAGACATCATGAATCAAACACAATCACTGTGTATTAGAATCTGAACCAGACTCAGGTTTAATATCAGCGGCAAATTCATTACATCCAAAACATAAATGTGTAAGGTTATGATACAGTACATTAAAACAAACAAAAAAAAACAGTAAAGTCGAAGTCACGGAACTCATATTTTCAACAAATCGCGGGAAAACTGTTTCTTTTTTCATTATTTTCTGAGTGATTTTACATGAAAAGACTTGAATAGCAAAACGCGTCCGCTCTAAATTGCAGCGCATAATTTAAACACTACAGTATGTCGCAGATCTCGGCATTTCCGTGACCTTACCTGGAATACCAACGGCTGCCAGTACGGGATAGTAAATTGAGACGATATAATAAATCGCTGGGTATCCCATTTTCTGCCAGAAGCGTCGATCAATTGTGTGGAAAGTGCCAACTTGCGCAGATGCGGTGGTTCAGTGAGCCCTTATACAGCAGGAGGAATGTCCCTTAAGCCAATTAATGCGCCCTTAGCTACATTAGCTGCAGGACAGTGAACGAACAACCAGTGTTTGCTTCGGTCTCTTTTTACTCATCGTGACATTGGGTAACACACTGAACTCTTGGCGGTGCATGACAAACAATGGGTTCGATGTTTATTCAATGTATTTCAGAGTAGCCAGTGAAATAGTGTACCACAGCACAAAAAACTGGACCCATCCAGTCCGTGTCAAATTCTGCCTCGACTTCCGTACCGTTACATTCACGTACTTCCCCAAATTTGTTTTAAATGTTACATCAAGCCCACGTCCACCTCTTCCGTTGGCAGCTAGTTGCACACTCTCCCCACTCATTGAATAGAACACCCCCCTTAAATATTTCAGTTTTCATCCTTAACCTATGAAGGATTGTCCCAGACTCACCCGAGGAGTGGCAAAAGCCTGATCCCATTTACAGCATCAATCCGTATGCCTCTATGAAACCTCCCCACATTCAAAACAAGGGGGTGGGGGAAGGCGATATCCTAACCTATTCAAACATTCTCTGTAAATCAGGTCTTCAAGTCTCAACAAAAACCTTGTAAACTTTCTCACTCTCAGTGATATCTTTGTGCAGATAGTTGATCAGAATTCCACACAACACTCCAAAGTGAGGCCCATCAACGTTATAATGCAACTTCAAAATAACATCCCACTCCTGAACGGAATAGTCTGATTGATCAATGCTAATGTGGCAAAACCCGCTTTACGACCCAACTGTCGCAAATAGTTTTACGACGCCACTGTCAATGAATAATGGATCTGTATTCAAAGACCCCTTTGTTCCACTGCACTGATCAGTGCCGTACTATTCGATGTGTGCGTCCTACCCTGGCTTGTCCTTCCAGTGCGCAACATCCCACACGTCTGAAATGACAGCTAAGCTGGCGGTGATCACTGCGGCACACTATTACCGTCAGGTCTCCATTCCGTGTGACAACCATTCAATTCCACTCTCTGTCCTCTACGGCAAAGTCATGTTGACTCCGGTTTGCTACTTGCAACTGAATAAAAGCGACTGAACCTTTCGGACTGAAGTCCCAAGTGGGTTTTGTCAAAACCCTTGTTAATGTCCAAGTCAACAAGATCCACTGACAATTCATCAGCTTTCCTGGTAACTCCCAGGAAAAGAAGTCTCTAAGATTGCTTAGATACAACTTACCACTCGCAAAACCACGTTGACTTTCAACAGTAATAGCATATCTATCAAAATACAGACCAGATATACCCTGTCCCTTCCAGTAACTAGACATAATTTAGCCACTGCTGCCGACACACTCACTGGGCTATAATTTGAGCCTGTCCTGAGCAGAAAATTTGACAGTACCTATTCTCCAGTCACCTGGCATCTTAATCGTGATTAAGGTTCTTTTAAATATCTCAGCCGAGACCCCAGAAATTAGACGCCTCCCACAAGGTCCGTGTGGACACCTTTTCAAGGATCTGGAAATTAACACCCTAATTTGATTAAAGACAAATGTATCTATCTATCTATCAATCAATCAGTCTAACTATTAATCTGTCTATCTATCTAGCTCTCTATATCTCTGTCTATATAAATGTCAATCAATCTGTATATTTATCTATAAATCTATCTATCAATCTGACTGTCTTTCTATTTATTTATCTATCTATTGATCTATCTATCTCTCTGTCTATCTACCTCATCTTCCTTCACGTTTTCTGCCAGAGCAACATCATGACAGCTTTTAAACCTGCTGATTTCCCTCCTGTGATCGATTGAACTTGGCCTGCTCCTCGAGTTTGATCCTTATTCCTGCTATCCAGCCGCATCTGCTGAACAAACGTTTCCATACCCATCGGAAGCAAACGTTCTATAAGACTGTGAACCTGCATTTTGTTCTAATAGGAACACAGGAGCACTGTACTCTCAATGCCATGTCTGAACAGATTTGGCAATTTCAATCCTATCCAGTCCTTTACAGTATCGGAGTCCCAGTCAAGAAGTAGAAAGTTGAAATCAACTAGGAACACAATCTTAATATTTTTGTAATAATTTGAGATTACTGCATATTGCCTCCTCTCAATTCCGCACCTCTTCAATGTAAAGTCAGTAAGGTGATCATTACTTTTATCCTGTTCTCCTCATGCAGACTCATTAGAGGAGCCCTCCAGTCCGTCCTGTCTGAGCTCTATTGTGACGAATTCCATGCCTGGTAATGCCACCTTTTCCCATTTAATAACCGCCACTCCTTTTTACCATTTTCAAAACAATGGAAACCGGGAACATCGGGCTGCCAGCGCCGTCCAGCCCGCATGCAATTGTTACCAATGACTACAATATCACAACTCCACGTGCTGATCCATTTTCTAAGACATTCTGCCTTACCTAAAATACGCACTGTATTGAAATAGACCGATTCAGATTATTAGTTCCATCCTGCCCAACTTTTCGGCCATGCCTTTGAGTGTAGGCTCAATATCTGCTTTCCCCACAACACTAGCTGACATGTCACACCAATTACCATTTCACCACAACTTTATTTTAAGCGTCTCGCAGCAGAAACACAAAACACAACCATTTTGGTGCCCATACAGTTAATGTGCAATCCGTCCCTATTATAAACGTCCGACCTTCCGTTGCAGAGAGTCCAATGATCCAAATTCTGAAGTCCTCACTCCTGCACCATCTCCTTCGCCACCTGCTGAACTGTGTCATGTTCATATTTCAAGCGTCGGTAGTACGTAGGGCGAGTAGCAATTGCGATATAAGACTATACGACCATAGGATATAGAAGCAGAAGCAGGCCATTCGGCCCATCGAGCCTGCTCCGCCAGTCAATCATGGGCTAATCGAATTCTTCCTGTCATTCCCACTCCCCTGCTTTCGCCCCTTACCCTTTGATGGTCTGGTAAATAAAGAACCTGTCTATCTCTGTCTTAAATGCACCCAATGACTTGGCCTCCACAGATGCTCGTGATAACGAATTCCACAGATTTACCACCCTCTGACTAAAGTAATTTTCTCCGCATCTGAGTTCTAAAAGGACGTCGTTCAATCTTAAAGCCGCGCCCTCTTGTCCTAGAATCCCCTACCATGGGAAATAACTTTGCCATATCTAATCTGTTCGGGCCTTTTAAGATTTGGAGTGTTACTATCAGATCCGCCCTCATTCTCCTGAACTTCAGGGAATGCAGCCCAAGAGCTGCCGGACATTCCTCATACGGTAACCCTTTCATTCCTGGACTGATCCTTGTGAATCTTCTCTGAAGCCTCTCCAATGTCAGTGAGTCCTCTCTGAAATCAGGAGTCCCAAATTGCAGACGATACTCCGTGTGGCCTTGTAGAGCCTGAAAATCACATCCCTGCTGTTATGTTCTATCCCTCCAGAAATAAATGCCAACATTGCATTCGCCTTCTTCACAATCGACTCAACCTTGAGGTTAAACTTTAGGGCATCTTGCTCAAGGACTCCCAAGTCCCTTTGCATCTCTGCATTTTGAATTCTTTCCCCATTTAGTAATAGTCTGCCCGTTTATTTCTTCCACCAAAGTGCATGGCCATACACTTTTCCAACACTGTACTTCATTTGCCACTTCTTTGCCATTCCCTTAAACTATCTAAGTCTCTCTACAGGCTCTCCTTGCTCAACACTACCCGCTCCTCCACCTATCAACGGCAAATGTAACCACAGATGCATAAATACCGCAGTCCAAATCATTGACGTACATCGTAAAAAGCAGCGGTCCACGCACCGACTGCTGTGGAACTCCACTGGCAATCGGGAGCCAGACAGAAAAGAATCCCTTTATTCCCGCTCTCTATTTTCTGCTGGCTAGCCAATGCTCCTCATACTCTAGTAAATTCCCTGTAATTCCATGCTCTCGGCGACCATTATGTTCAGGTCCTTTAATTTATCACCTAAATACCGGAACTCATTTTGCAGGACATCATTACTCGTCCTGTCCATATAATTGATAGCCCGAAGGTCACAATCTTGGCTGCTTGTCCCCCTCCTTTTCCCAATCTTCATAATTAATAATGCTGTGACCCTTATCCGACATTTCACCCATCCTGCTACCTACTATCTTCCAATCTCCTTCTCGTCCACAGAAACTTCTGTCTATTCCTAAAACCAATGAATGTCCTATTATTACTATCTGTTTGTTTTTCATTCCCAGCCCAGTAGTGAGGACCAAGAAGATACGGACAAGGGAGGCACAGTAGTGCTTACGGGACTGTTGTTAATTGGACTGCATTCAGCGATTCACCTTCGAGTCTGGAGTCCGCTGTCTGTGCTGATTGGAAATGACATCCCCACTCGCTGACAATCAGTTGTCACCGACTTGTCACCTGCGTGGATGAGTGTTTGCCTGTGAAGTCTCCCTGTGCGCTGCCCAATCAAAATCCGCGGATGCACCGGGAGGTTGATGGACTTCTGAGGGCCGGATCTGCGGCATTGATGTCTGGTGACCCAGGTCTGTACAGGAAAACCTGGTATGACCTGGGAGGTCTCTTTCAAGAGCTGAGAATCAGTTTCGAGGGAGTGTAGAGGCAATGTCGGATGCACATCAACACCGGCGAGGTTCGCAGCTATTAAAACCCCACATCATGAACGACATGGATGCTGCACTTCCTTTCGAGCGGAACCGCTTAGAAATGAAGAACAAATCTTCATCTATGTGGGCAACAACACACACACAAAATGCTGGTGGAACACAGCAGGCCAGGCAGCATCTACAGGGAGAAGCGCTGTCGACGTTTCGGGCCGAGACCCTTCGTCAGGACTAACCGAAAGGATCATGAGAGTGTGTGATGGGACAGTGTGGAGTGAGCTTCACTCTGTAACTGATCCGGAGAATGATGGTACGGTGTGGAGGGAGCTGACCTGTGGATACGGCACAATATTGGGGGGCCGAATGGCCTGTTCCTGTGTTGTGTTGTCCGATGTTCTTTGGTGGTGACCCCCTGGGTAACCCAGAATCCCAGCCTCGCCCCTGCCGGGCCTCAGAAACACAGATAGCCTGTGGCACGATACAGGCCATTCGGCCCACAATGCTGTGCCGAATATGTCCTTACTTTATAGATTGTCTGGGGTTATCCATCGCCCTCTGTTTTTCTAAGCTCCATGTACCTATCCTGGAGTCTCTTAAAAGGCCTTCTCTGTCACTGCATCGGCGTGTCGGGCCCGGGATAGATCTTCGGAACTTGCAAACTGCTCACTGGTGATCCATCGACCGATCTGCATCGATCACCATTCAGCCCATCGAGTCCCGGATCGCACTCAACCACACACACCTGCCTTCTCAACACATCCTTTGATGCCCTGACCGATCGGGAGGCGGTCAAACCCCCGCTTTAAATGCACCCACGGACTTGGCCTGCACCGCAGTCTGCGGCAGAGCATTTCGCAGATTTACTACTCTCCTCCTTGCCTCTGTTCCCCTTCCTGAAGCGAAATGGGCAGATGAGGGATTAGGGCAGATGCACGACAGCGTGAGGAATTGTCTGGTCTATACACGGCGCAGCGGTGCCCTCTGTTGGCCAAGGCTGGGACTGCCGCCCGTGTTCACACGCTCCCTCTGAAAGAATCAGAATCGGGTTTATTATCACCGGCATGTTAACTTAGCAGCAGCAGTTCAATATAGAAGAAAATAATAATAATAAATAAGTAGTTCAATTACAGTATACATATATCGAATAGATTAAAATCCTGCAAAAAAAAAACAGAAATACCATATATTTTTAAAAAGTGATGTAGTGTCCAAGGGCTCAATGTCCATTTGGGAATCTGATGGCAGAGGGGAAGAAGCTGTTCCGGAATCGCTGAGTGTGTGCCTTCAGACTTCTTTATCTCCTCTCTGATAGTAACACTGAGAAAAGAGCATGCCCTGGGTGCTGGAGGGTCCTTAATAATGGACACTGCCTTTCTGAGACACCGCTCCTTGAAGATGTCCTGGGTACTTTGTAGGCTAGTGTCCAAGATGGAGCTCTTCACCACTCACTGATTTACGACTCTCTGCTCCATCTCTGCCCGCCTCCTCTCTATCGTTTCACCCCATGTCCCTTAAATCCCACTTCCTCCATCACTCACTTTTTTCCGACCCTCCCCTCCCACTCCCTGCCCCCCCCTCTACCCCCTCACCTCATCTCCCTCAAATCGCACCTCGTCCCTCCACTCCACTCACATTTCCGACTCTCCCATCCCTCGACGACCCCCTATTCCTCTCTATCCACCTTACCCCATCTTCCCCAAATCTCCTCCTCCCTCCACTGTACTCACTCATTTCTGACTCTCCCTTCCCTCTCCATCCCCCTCTTCCTCCCAATCCCTCTCAGCCCATCTCTCTCAAATCCCACCTCCTCCGTCTTCCCCCACTGTTTACTCATTTCCGACCGTTCCCTTTCTCTTCCTGTCACCCCTTCCTCTCTATCTCCCTCACCCCATCTCCCTCAAATCCCGCTCTCCTCATCCTTCCCCCAACTCCTTACTCACTTCGCACTTTCCGCTTCCCTCCATCTGAAACCCCTCAGCGTCCCCATCTCCGTCACTCCGTTGAAGTATAACTTACGGAAGTTCAGAATTAAGTTAAATTAGCAGTACAAAAAAAAAGCGTGGATCTGTTCACGGGATCAGAAATCGGACGGCGGAGGGGAAGAGGCTGTTCCTGAATCGCCGAGTGTGTGCCTTCAGGCTTCTGTACCCCCTCCCTGATGGTAGCAATGATAAGAGGGCATGTCCTGTGAGATGGGGGTCCTTAATGAAGGGCGGCAGCTTTTAACGATGTCCCGGGCGCTGGAGAGAGTACCGCCCCCTGGTGGAGCGGGCTGGGTTGCAGCTCCCTGCGGCTTTTCCCGATCCTGTGCAGGGGAGCCCCCTCCATTTCTGTCCGGGATACTCTCCACCTTGCCGGTTTTCCCCTTCCTGAAGCGAGATGGGCAGATGAGGGATTAGGGCAGATGCACGACAGCGTGAGGAATTGTCTGGTCTTGTACCTCCGTAGACGGATTAAAACCCAGACTGATTTCCAAGCGCCCCGCCCCGTCCGGTGAAATACACGGCGCGCCGGCGACCTCTGCTGGCCAAGGCTGGGACTGCCGCCAGTGTTCACACGCTCCCTCTGTCAGAATCAGAATCAGGTTTATTATCACCGGCATGTTAACTTAGCAGCAGCAGTTCAATATAGAAGAAATAAATAATGATAAATAATTAATTCAATTGCAGTATACGCATATTGAATAGATTAATATCGTGCAAAACAACCGGAAACACTACATATTTTAAAAAGTGATGTAGTGTCCAAGGGTTCAATGTCCATTTAGGAATCGGATGGCAGAGGGGAAGAGGCTGTTCCTGAATCGCTGAGTGTGTGACTTCAGGTTTCTGTACCTCCTACCTGATGGTAACAGTGAGAAAAGGGCATACCCTGGGTGCTGGAGGGTCCTTAATAATGGACGCTGCCTTTCTGAGACACCACTCCCTGAAGATGTCCTGGGTACTTTGTAGGCTACTACCCGAGATGGAGCTGAATAGATTTACAACCCTCTGCAGCGTTTTTCCTGTGCAGTAGCCCCTCCACCCCAGACGGTGATGCAGACCGTCAGAATGCTCTCCATAGTTGATCTAAAGAAGTTTTGTGCATTTGTTGACATGCCAAATTTTTCAAACTCTTAATAAAGTATGGCCGCTGTCTTGCCTTCTTTATAACTGCATCGATACGTTGGGACCAGGTTAGATCCTCCGAGATCTTGACACCCAGGAACTCGAAGCTGCTCACTCTCTCCACTTCTGATCCCTCTATGAGGATTGGTATGTGTTCCTTCATCTTACCCTTCCTGAAGTCCACAATCAGCTCTTTCATCTTACTGACGTTGAGTGCCAGGTTGTTGCTGCGGCACCGCTCCACTAGTTGGCATATCTCACTCCTGTACGCCCTCTCGTCACCAGCTGAGATTCCACCAACAATAATTGTATCATCTGCAAATCTGTAGATGGTATTTGGGCTCTGCCTAGCCGCACAGTCAAGGGTATAGAGAGAGTAGAGCAGTGGGCTAAGCACACACCCCTGAGGTGCGCCAGTGTTGATCGACAGCGAGGAGGAGATGTTATCACCGATCCGCACAGATTGTGATCGTCCGGTTAGGAAGTCGAGGATCCAATTGCAGAGGGAGGTCCAGAGGCCCAGGTTCTGCAACTTCTCCATCAGGATGGTGTTGAACGCTGAGCTATAGACGACGAACCCGCCCTGTTGCTGTTGGAATGGGTGAAAAATTGTCCCACCTTCTTCTCCCAGTGGAGGGGAAATATAGAAATCGGAGGTGCGGAGGGCCTCGTGCCGGATCCCCTGAAGATTAACTCGCAGGGTTGAGTCGTTGGCGGTGAAGGCAAATGGAATATGAACGTTCGTTTCCAGAGCACTGGAATATAAGGCAAGGGTGTGATCACAGACACGGGAAACCCAGACACAGACATGTTGGAAATCCAAAGAAACACGCAGTCAAAATGCCGGAGGGACTCAGCAGGCCAGGCAGCATCCCTGGGAGAGAGGAGACAGTCGATGTCTTTGGTGCCGAGACCCTTCATCGGGACTGCGTGGGGAGGGAGCTTTCAGAGTTAGAAGGTGTGGGGTGCGGTGAGGACGAATAGGCAGGTGATTGGTGAACCCGGGAGAGGGTGAATTAAAGAGCTGGGAAGTTGATTGGTGAAAGAGATAAAGGAGATGGTTAAAGGGGTATCTGATTGGTGAAAGAGCTAAAGAACCGGAGAAGGGGGTGATCCGACTGGTGAAAGAAATACAGGGCTGGAATTGGGGTGATCAGATTGGTGAAAGAGATGAAGTGGATGGTTAAGGAGGAATCTGATTGGTGAAAGAAATAAAGGGCAGGAGAAAGTGGGATCTGATTGGCGAAAGAGATAAAGGGCTGGAGAAGGGGGTGATCTGATTGGTGAAAGAGATTAAGGAGATGGTTAAGGGGGAATCTGATTGGTGAAAGAAATACAGGGCTGGAGAAAGGGGTGATCTGATTGGTGAAAGAGATTAAGGAGCTGGTTAGGGGGGAATCTGATTGGTGAAAGAAATGAAGGAGATGGCCAAAGGGGAATCTGATTGGTGAAAGAGATGAAGGAGATGGTTGGGGGGGGGGGGGGTGATAAGATTATTAACGGATTGGACACGCTGAAGGCAGGAATCATATTCCCGCTGATGGGTGAGTCCAGATCCAGAGGCCACAGTTTAAGAATAAGGGATAGGCCATTTAGAACTGAGATGCGGAAAAACTTTTTCTCCCAGAGAGTGGTGGATATATGGAATGCTCTGCCCCAGAAGGCAGTGGAGGCCAAGTCTCTGGATGCATTCAAGAGAGAGTTAGATAGAGTTCTTATAGATAGCGGGGTCAAGGGATATGGGGAGAGGGCAGGAACGGGGTACTGATTGTGTATGATCAGCCATGATCACAGTGAATGGCGGTTCTGTCTAGAAGGGCCGAATGGCCTACTCCTGCACCTACTGTCTATCGTCTAATCTGGTGAAAGAGGTACAAGGGCTGGAGAAGGGGTGATTTGATTGGTGAAAGAAATAAAAGGCTGGAGAAGGGGGGATCTGATTGGTAGAAGAGATACAGGGCTGGGGGGGGGGATCTGATCGGAGAGGACAGAAGAACAAGGACGAACAGAAAGTGGGAGGAGCACCAGGGAGAGGTAACGGGCAGGTAAGAAGACAAGCTGAGGCAGTGGGGGTGGGGGTGGGGGGACAGGAAAGAGGAGTGGTGAGGGAGAGGAAGTAGGCAATTAACCGGCAGGAGGAATCGATGCTTATGCCACCAGGTTGGAGAGGGGCCCAGAGGAGGTTGACGAGAATGATGCAGGGACTGAAAGGGTTAACGTATGAGGAGCAACTGGCGGCTCCGGGCCTGAACCTGCAGGTTAGAAGAATGGGGTGGTGGTGGTGTGGGGGGGGGGGGTGGGGGGACGACACAGATAGAGTGGATGTGGAGAGGATGTTTCCTATAGTGGGGGAGTCTAGGACCAGGGGACACAGATAGAGTGGATGTGGAGAGGATGTTTCCTATAGTGGGGGAGTCTAGGACCAGAGGTCACAGATAGAGTGAATGTGCAGAGGATGTTTTCTACAGTGGGGGAGTCTAGGACCAGAGGACACCGACAGAGTGGATGTGGAGAGGATGTTTTCTACAGTGGGGGAGTCTAGGACCAGGGGACACAGATAGAGTGGATGTGGAGAGGATGTTTCCTATAGTGGAGGAGTCTAGGACCAGAGGTCACAGATAGAGTGAATGTGGAGAGGATGTTTTCTACAGTGGGGGAGTCTAGGACCAGAGGTCACAGATAGAGTGGATGTGGAGAGGATGTTTCCTATAATGGGGGAGTCTAGGACCAGAGGATACAGACAGAGTGGATGTGGAGAGGATGTTTCCTATCGTGGGAGAGTCTAGGACCAGAGGACACTGATAGAGTGGATGTGGAGAGGATGTTTCCTATAGTGGGGGAGTCTAGGACCAGAGGACACTGATAGAGTGGATGTGGAGAGGATGTTTCCTATAGTGGGGGAGTCTGGGACCAGAGGATATAGACAGAGTGAATGTGGAGAGGATGTTTCCTATAGTGGGGGAGTCTAGGACCAGAGGACACCGACAGAGTGGATGTGGAGACGATGTTTCCTATAGTGGGGGAGTCTAGGACCAGGGGACACAGATAGAGTGGATGTGGAGAGGATGTTTCCTATAGTGGGGGAGACTAGGACCAGAGGATACAGACAGAGTGGATGTGGAGAGGATGTTTCCTATAGTGGGGGAGTCTAGGACCAGAAGACAGAGATAGAGTTGATGTGGAGAGGATGTTTTCTATAGTGGGGGAGTCTAGGACCAGAGGACACCGACAGAGTGGATGTGGAGAGGATGTTTCCTATAGTGGGGGAGTCTAGGACCAGAGGTCACAGATAGACTGGATGTGGAGAGGATGTTTCCTATAGTGGGGGAGTCTAGGACCAGAGGACACAGATAGAGTGGATGTGGAGAGGATGTTTCCTATAGTGGGGGAGTCTAGGACCAGAGGATACAGACAGAGTGGATGTGGAGAGGATGTTTCCTATCGTGGGGGAGTCTAGGACCAGAGGACACTGATAGAGTGGATGTGGAGAGGATGTTTCCTATAGTGGGGGAGTCTAGGACCAGAGGACACTGATAGACTGGATGTGGAGAGGATGTTTTCTACAGTGGGGGAGTCTAGGACCAGAGGTCACAGATAGAGTGGATGTGGAGAGGATGTTTCCTATAGTGGGGGAGTCTAGGACCAGAGGATACAGACAGAGTGGATGTGGAGAGGATGTTTCCTATCGTGGGGGAGTCTAGGACCAGAGGACACTGATAGAGTGGATGTGGAGAGGATGTTTCCTATAGTGGGGGAGTCTAGGACCAGAGGACACTGATAGAGTGGATGTGGAGAGGATGTTTTCTACAGTGGGGGAGTCTAGGACCAGAGGTCACAGATAGAGTGGATGTGGAGAGGATGTTTCCTATATTGGTGGAGTCTAGGACCAGAGGACACAGATAGAGTGGATGTGGAGAGGATGTTTCCTGTAGTGGGGGAGTCTAGGACCAGAGGATACAGACAGAGTGGTTGTGGAGAGGATGTTTCCTATCGTGGGGGAGTCTAGGACCAGAGGACACTGATAGAGTGGATGTGGAGAGGATGTTTCCTATAGTGGGGGAGTCTAGGACCAGAGGACACAGATAGAGTGGATGTGGAGAGGATGTTTCCTATCGTGGGGGAGTCTAGGACCAGAGGACACAGATAGAGTGGATGTGGAGAGGATGTTTCCTATCGTGGGGGAGTCTAGGACCAGAGGGCACAGATAGAGTGGATGTGGAGAGGATGTTTCCTATAGTGGGGGAGTCTAGGACCAGGGGACACAGATAGAGTGGATGTGGAGAGGATGTTTCCAATAGTGGGGGAGTCTAGGACCAGAGGACACAGATAGTGTGGAAGTGGAGAGGATGTTTCCTATAGTGGGGGAGTCTAGGACCAGAGGACACAGATAGAGTGGATGTGGAGAGGATGTTTCCTACAGTGGAACGTACTGTGTTCATGGCAAGATCTTTAACAGAGTCGCTGAGCAGAGGGATCTTGCGATCCAGGTTCACAGCTCCTTGAAAGCGGCCACGCAGGTCGATGAGGCGGCTAAGGAGGCTTACGGGACGCTCGCTTTTGTTAGTCGAGGCTTTGAGTTCAAGAGTCAGCGGGTGATGTTGCAACTTTATCAAACTCTGGTCAGGCTACACCTGGAGAATTGTGGACAGTTCTGGCCGTCCCAGTACGGGAAGGATGTCGAGGCTTTGGAGAGGGGGCAGAAGAGATTCACCAGGACGCTGCCTGGTTTAGAGGGCATGTGCTGTCACGAGAGGCTGGATAAACGTGGGTTGTTTTCGCTGGAGGCCGAGGGGAGATCTGAGAGCAGTTTACCGGATTATGAGAGGCATAGATAGAGTGGACAGGGGGGTATCTGTTTCCCAGGGTTGACATCTCTCATACCAGAGGGCAGGCACTGAAAGTGACGGGGGGGGGGGGGGGGGATGTGAGGGGTAAGTTTTTTTTTACTCGGAGAGTGGTGGATGCCTGATCTGCCGGTAGAGGCAAATACATTAGGGGTTTTTAAGAGACATTTGGAGAGGCACGTGGAGATGAGGAAGGTGAAGGGATTGGTGTCGTTTTTGATTTGAGTTTCAGCTTGGACGGTACAACATTGTGGGCCCAATGGCCTGTTCTTGATCTACGTTCTATGATCTATGACACGGGGAGGGGAGTACAAGATGGACTGAGGGAGGGTTTAATGGACAGTACACCGGTCAAAGACCCTCTTCTCCCTTCCATCCTCCACCCCCCCTCCCCGCAGCCTCTCTCCATGATGCCGATCCCGGCGAAGGTGGACACAACGTTCCTGGTGACGGAGCCGCTGTGCCAGATCCCGGGATTCCCGCCGTCCTACGCCAGCGCGCAGCTCCCGCCGGGGACCTACGTGATCCCCGGCCGAGAGGAGGAGGCGGCCGAGGCCGAGAGGGAGGCGACCAGGAGGAGACTGAGAAACCTAGCGGTGGGTGGCCGAGGGATCCGCCGCGGGGCCGTGTCGATATCGGGAGGGGGGGGGGCGGCTAGGGAAGGGACACTCCCCACTGTTCACGGTGTGTGTCCGACCCTCGTACCCCGAGGTCCCCCCGCCCCTCGACACTCCCCCACCGTTCAAGGTCCGTGTCCAACCCTCGTACCCCGAGGTCCCCCCGTCCCTCGACACTCCCCCACCGTTCAAGGTCCGTGTCCAACCCTCGTACGCCGAGGTCCCCCCGTCCCTCGACACTCCCCACCGTTCTCAGTGTGTGTCCCACCCTCGTACGCCGAGGTCCCCCCGTCCCTCGACACTCCCCACCGTTCACAGTCCGTGTCCGATCCTCGTACGCCGAGGTCCCCCCGTCCCTCGACACTCCCCACCGTTCACGGTCCGTGTCCAACCCTCGTACCCCGAGGTCCCCCCGTCCCTCGACACTCCCCACCGTTCACGGTCCGTGTCCCACCCTCGTACGCCGAGGTCCCCCCGTCCCTCGACACTCCCCACCGTTCACAGTCCGTGTCCGACCCTCGTACGCCGAGGTCCCCCCGTCCCTCGACACTCCCCACCGTTCACGGTCCGTGTCCTACCCTCGTACCCCGAGGTCCCCACGTCCCTCGACACCTCCCACCGTTCACGGTGCGTGTCCTACCCTCGTACGCCGAGGTCCCCCCGTCCCTCCACACTCCCCACCGTTCACGGTGCGTGTCCTACCCTCGTACGCCGAGGTCCCCTCGTCCCTCGACACTCCCCACCGTTCACGGTGGGTGTCCTACCCTCGTACGCCGAGGTCCCCCCGTCCCTCGACACTCCACACCGTTCACGGTGCGTGTCCTACCCTCGTACGCCGAGGTCCCCCGTCCCTCGACACTCCCCACCGTTCACGGTGTGTGTCCGACCCTCGCACCCCGAGGTCCCCCCGACCCTCGACACTCCCCACCGTTCACCGTCCGTGTCCTACCCTCGTACGCCGAGGTCCCCCGTCCCTCGACACTCCCCACCGTTCACCGTCCGTGTCCTACCCTCGTACGCCGAGGTCCCCAGTCCCTCGACACTCCCCACCGTTCACGGTGCGTGTCCTACCCTCGTACGCCGAGGTCCCCCCGTCCCTCGACACTCCCCACCGTTCACAGTCCGTGTCCTACCCTCGTACGCCGAGGTCCCCAGTCCCTCGACACTTCACACCGTTCACGGTGCGTGTCCTACCCTCGTACGCCGAGGTCCCCAGTCCCTCGACACTCCACACCGTTCACGGTGCGTGTCCTACCCTCGTACGCCGAGGTCCCCCCGTCCCTCGACACTCCCCACCGTTCACGGTGCGTGTCCTACCCTCGTACGCCGAGGTCCCCAGTCCCTCGACACTCCACACCGTTCACGGTGCGTGTCCTACCCTCGTACGCCGAGGTCCCCCCGTCCCTCGACACTCCCCACCGTTCACGGTGCGTGTCCTACCCTCGTACGCCGAGGTCCCCCCGTCCCTCGACACTCCCCACCGTTCACGGTGTGTGTCCGACCCTCGTACCCCGAGGTCCCCCCGTCCCTCGACACTCCCCACCGTTCACGGTGCTGTCCGACCCTCGTACGCCGAGGTCCCCCCGTCCCTCGTCACTCCCCACCGTTCACGGTCCGTGTCCCACCCTCGTACGCCGAGGTCCCCCTGTACTGAATACATGGAAAATGGATGAATATGGGCAATTTGTGGACATAAGTTGTGTTCTCCATTTGAAAACTATTTTAGTTTATTCGGCACTACTTTGTAGCTGAACGTCCTGTTTACTGCCTGTACTCTTTGTTGCTATCTGTCCCCAGCTCTCACCCCCTCACACCCGCACCTTGCCCCCTCTAACTCCCTGTCTGTCTCTGTCCCCACACATTCCCCATCCCTGCACCTCCCTGCCCTCTCTTCCACCCTCTCCCTCTCACCCACACCCCCTCTTTCCCGCTTCATCTCTCTCTCTCCACACCTCCCTACTGTCCGCCCCCGTCCCTCACACTCCTCTCCCCCTCCCCATCTCCGCCCGCCTCTCCTTCCGCCACTCCCTTCCCCCTCAAGCTCCCTCCTCCTCTCTCACCCCCTCCCCTTCAAACCCCCGCCACTCCTCTCTCCTCCCTCCCTCCCCTTCCTCTCACCCCTTCCCCCTCTCTTTCAGTACAGGAGAAGGGAGGTTCTACTGCAGTTGTACAGGGCCCTGGTGAGACCGCACCTAGAATATTGTGTGCAGTTTTGGTCCCCTAATCTGAGGAAAGACATTCTTGCCATAGAGGGAGTACAGAGAAGGTTCACCAGATTGATTCCTGGGATGGTAGGACTTTCATATGAAGAAAGACTGGATCGACTAGGCTTATACTCGCTGGAATTTAGAAGATTGAGGGGGGATCTTATTGAAACGTATAAAATTCTAAAGGGATTGAACAGGCTAGATGCAGGAAGATTGTTTCCGATGTTGGGGAAGTCCAGAACGAGGGGTCACAGTTTAAGGATAAAGGGGAAGCCTTTTAGGACCGAGATGAGGAGAAACTTCTTCACACAGAGAGTGGTGAATCTGTGGAATTCTCTGCTACAGGAAACAGTTGAGGCCAGTTCTTTGGCTATATTTAAGAGGGAGTTAGATATGGCCCTTGTGGCTAAAGGGATCAGGGGGTATGGAGAGAAAGCAGGTACGGGGTTCTGAGTTGGATGATCAGCCATGACAATACTGAATGGCGGTGCAGGCTCGAAGGGCCGAGTGGCCTACTCCTGCACCTATTTTCTATGTTTCTCATTTTCTATGTTTCCCCCGCAGTTCGGGCAAATGGCCTCGGGGATCTCCAGCGCTCTGCTGGGTCTGCTGATCCTGTTCATCGCCCGCTGGCAGCTGGGTTACGCCATGTTGGTCGGCACTCCCTGGTGGACGGGCGTCATTGTGAGTGCGGCCCCCCCGCGGGCAGGGCCGGGTCAGCGAGGAGGGAGGCGGCCACGAGGGAGAGGGGCGGAGGGGGAGGCGACCGGCGATGGAGAGGGAGGGCTGAGGGAAACTAGGGGGAGAGGGGGCGGTGAGGTGGGAGTTGCACCTGCTCAGAATTGATCGCCTGACACGGTTTATTCAGTCCACAGTGGCCGGGATGTTAATCAAGGCTGTTCACAAGTGTCCAAACAAATCCACGGTGAGTTTGCAGTTCCCTGCCTCCGTATCCTTCCCCTCTCCCTCTCTCCCCTTCCCCGCCTCTATCTTTCTCTCCTTCGCCCTTCTCTCTCTCCCCTTCAGCCTTCTCTCTCTCTCTTCTTCCCACTCTCCCTCCACCCCCTCTCTCTCCTCCCCTGCCTCTCTCTTTTCCCTCTCTCCTCCCCTCTCTCCCCCTCTCTCTCCTTCTCCCTTCTCCTCCTTCAGTCTCTTTCCCCTCCACTCTCTCTCTTCTCCTCCTTCTCCCTCTCTCCTCTCTCTCCTTCCCCCTCTCTTCTCCTCCAGTCTCTCTCCCCTCCCCTTTGCTCTCTCTCTCCTCCCCTTCACACTCTCTCCTCCCCTCTCTCTTTTCCCTCTCTCCTCCCCTCTCTCCCCCTCTCTCTCCTTCTCCCTTCTCCTCCTTCAGTCTCTTTCCCCTCCACTCTCTCTCTTCTCCTCCTTCTCCCTCTCTCCTCCCCTCTCTCCTCTCTCTCCTTCCCCCCTCTCTCCTCCTCCAGTCTCTCTCCCCTCCCCTTCGCTCTCTCTCTCCTCCCCTTCTCACTCTCTCCTCCCCTCTCTCTTTTCCCTCTCTCCTCCCCCCTCTCCCCCTCTCTCTCCTTCTCCCTCTCTCCCCTCTCTCTCCTTCCCTCTTCTCTCTCCTTCCACCTCTTTCTCTCCTTCCCCCACCCTCTCTCTCACTTCCCCTCTTTCTTCTCCCTTTCTTTATCCCCCATCGCGGTGTCTCTCACATTTCTCTTCCTCCTCTTCCTCTCTCTCTCACTCTCTCTCTCTTTCCCCTCCCTTTTCCCTGCGCTCCCTCTCCCGATTTCTTCATCTCTTCTCTACACCATCTCCCTCTGTCCACTCTTCTCTCTTCGCCCTCTCACGCTCCCCTTCTCTCCCTCTGATCCTTCCCGCCTCTCCTCCATTTTCACTCTCCGTGTCACTCCCCCATCTCTTTTCCACTTTCCTTCCATCTCTGGGACTACCAACCCGCTCTCCTTTCTCCCTTACCACTGTCCCTCTCTCTGTCCATCTCCTCGCTTCTCTCTCTCTCTCTCTCTCTCTCTCTCTTCTCTCTCTCTCTCTCTCTCTCTCTCTCTCTCTCTCTCTCTCTCTCTCTCTCTCTCTCTCTCTCTCTCTCTCTCTCTCTCTCTCTCTCTCTCTCTCTCTCTCTCTCTCTCTCTCTCTCTCTCTCTCTCTCTCTCTCTCTCGCCCCTCTACATTCTGTCACGTACACACGACCCTGTGAATGGAACAGAATACAGCCGGAGCCCGGTTAACAACTCACTATTTTAATCGTAACTTCCAAATATAGTAAGAAAGTAAACCAAGAGTTAGCAAGATTATGCCTATATAGAGGTAAAAATAAAGTTCTCAAACTCATTCAAGCTCAGTTGGCAGGAGTCACAGTCCAAAATGGAGGGTAACGGGGTAGTGTGGGTTTAGTACTATTTTTTAAGGTTTATTTGGGTCGGCACAACATGGAGGGCTGAAGGGCCTGTACTGTGCTGTAGTGTTCTATTCAAAACAAGCCGCAGGGAAAATCATTCATTGTCCATCAGATAACTCCACCTCCCACACCATAGTAAACAAGTCTTTCTCACCCCCCACCTCCCTTCCAATTTCTCTCTCTCTCTCCCTGTTCCTATCTCCACTTCCTTTCTACTTTCTGGCTCTCTCTCTCTCCCCCCCTCCTTCCCTCTCTCTCTCATTCCCCCCGTATCTTATCTCTTTCCCCCACTCTCTTTCTGCATCCCTCTCACCCGCTCTCGATCCTCCCTCTCTCCTCCCTTTTCAATTCCTCTCCCACTCTCTCTCTCTCTCTCTCTCTCTCTCTCTCTCTCTCTCTCTCTCTCTCTCTCTCTCTCTCTCTCTCTCTCTCTCGCCCCTCTACATTCTGTCACGTACACACGACCCTGTGAATGGAACAGAATACAGCCGGAGCCCGGTGTTGCTGTTAACAACTCACTATTTTAATCGTAACTTCCAAATATAGTAAGAAAGTAAACCAAGAGTTAGCAATATTATGCCTATATAGAGGTAAAAATAAAGTTCTCAAACTCATTCAAGCTCAGTTGGCAGGAGTCACAGTCCAAAATGGAGGGTAACGGGGTAGTGTGGGTTTAGTACTATTTTTTAAGGTTTATTTGGGTCGGCACAACATGGAGGGCTGAAGGGCCTGTACTGTGCTGTAGTGTTCTATTCAAAACAAGCCACAGGGAAAATCATTCATTGTCCATCAGATAACTCCACCTCCCACACCATAGTAAACAAGTCTTTCTCACCCCCCACCTCCTTTCCAATTTCTCTCTCTCTCTCCCTGTTCCTATCTCCCTTTCTACTTTCTGGCTCTCTCTCTCTCTCCCCCTCCTTCCCTCTCTCTCTCCATCGCCCCGTATCTTATCTCTCTCCCCCACTCTCTTTCTGCATCCCTCTCACCCTCTCTCGATCCTCCCTCTCTCCTCCCTTTTCAATTCCTCTCCCACTCTCTCTCTGTGTCCCTCCTCCCGCACCGTTTCCACACACACACTCTCTCTCTCCCCCCTCTCGCTGCTTTCCCTGTTCAGTTGGTCTCCCCCTCCCGTCACTTCCACTGTCCCTTTCAAACTTATCTCTCTCGCTCCTTGTTTCTCCCCTTCCCACTCTCTCTCCCTTTCTCTCTCTCTCCTCCTCTCCCCTCCTCTGCCTCTTCTCAATTTATCCTTTGCTCTTTCCTCCCACACTCCCTCTCTCTCTCCCTTTCTCTCTCTCTCTCTCCTCCTCCCCCCTCCTCTGCCTCTTCTCAATTTATCCTTTGCTATTTCCTCCCACACTCACTCTCTCTCTTTCTCTCTCTCTCTACGGCAGACGATCGCCTGCCTGGTTGCGAATGTGATCTGCGCCCTCGCCTGCACTCCCGCCGTCATCCTGTACTCGCTGAACGTCCGCATCTTCCCCTGCATCGGGTACTGCTACACCGGATGCCGGATGGTGAGTGTTCCGCCCGCCCCCCAACACACACACACACACACACACACACACACACACACACACACACACACACACACACACACACACACACACACACACACTAGCGAGCCAGCCCTCATCCACACACCCCCACCTCGCACCCACGGCCTTCCCCCTCTCCCGCGGCGCCACCCTGCTCCCCTCGCGGTAGCGCTTCCTCACTCCACGCAAAAGCCTCCTCCGAACCCTCCCTCCCCTCTGTTGTAGCGGCCCCTCTCTCCTCTCCTCACCCCTCCCTCCCTCGACCAATTCCTCCGGCAGCTTCTTCCACAGACGGACCACCCGTATCCCTCTAAACCTTTCCTATCCGTGTCCCTGTCCGAGTGTCGTTAATGTACCTGCCTCGACGACCTCCTCCGGCAGCTCCTTCCACAGACGGACCACCCGTATCATTCTAAACCTTTCCTATCCGTGTCCCTGTCCGAGTGTCGTTAATGTACCTGCCTCGACCACTTCCTCCGGCAGCTCCTTCCACAGACGGACCACCCGTATCCCTCTAAAGCTTCCCTATCCGTGTCCCTGTCCGAGTGTCGTTAATGTACCTGCCCCGACCACTTCCTCCGGCAGCTCCTTCCACAGACGGACCACTCGTATCCCTCTAAACCTTTCCTATCTGTGTCCCTGTCCGAGTGTCGTTAATGTACCTGCCTCGACCACTTCCTCCGGCAGCTCCTTCCACAGACGGACCACCCGTATCCCTCTAAACCTTTCCTATCCGTGTCCCTGTCCGAGTGTCGTTAATGGACCTGCCTCGACCACTTCCTCCGGCAGCTCCTTCCACAGACGGACCACCCGTATCCCTCTAAACCTTTCCTATCCGTGTCCCTGTCCGAGTGTCGTTAATGTACCTGCCTCGACCACTTCCTCCGGCAGCTCCTTCCACAGACGGACCACCCGTATCCCTCTAAACCTTTCCTATCCGTGTCCCTGTCCGAGTGTCGTTAATGTACCTGCCTCGACCACTTCCTCCGGCAGCTCCTTCCACAGACGGACCACCCGTATCCCTCTAAACCTTTCCTATCCGTGTCCCTGTCTGAGTGTCGTTAATGTACCTGCCCAGACCACTTCCTCCGGCAGCTCCTTCCACAGACGGACCACCCGTATCCCTCTAAATCTTTCCTATCCGTGTCCCTGTCCGAGTGTCGTTAATGTACCTGCCTCGATCACTTCCTCCGGCAGCTCCTTCCACAGACGGACCACCCGTATCCCTCTAAACCTTTCCTATCCGTGTCCCTGTCTGAGTGTCGTTAATGTACCTGCCCAGACCACTTCCTCCGGCAGCTCCTTCCACAGACGGACCACCCGTATCCCTCTAAACCTTTCCTATCCGTGTCCCTGTCCGAGTGTCGTTAATGTACCTGCCTCGACCACTTCCTCCGGCAGCTCCTTCCACAGACGGACCACCCGTATCCCTCTAAACCTTTCCTATCCGTGTCCCTGTCCGAGTGTCGTTAATGTACCTGCCTCGACCACTTCCTCCGGCAGCTCCTTCCACAGACAGTCCACCCGTATCCCTCTAAACCTTTCCTATCCGTGTCCCTGTCCGAGTGTCGTTAATGTACCTGACTCGACCACTTCCTCCGGCAGCCTCTTCCACAGACGGCCCATCCGTATCCCTCTAAACCTTTCCTATCCGTGTCCCTGTCCGAGTTTCGTTAATGTACCTGCCTCGACCACTTCCTCCGGCAGCTCCTTCCACAGACGGACCACACGTATCCCTCTAAATCTTTCCTATCGGTGTCCCTGTCCGAGTGTCGTTAATGTACCTGCCTCGACCACTTCCTCCGGCAGCTCCTTCCACAGACGGACCACCCGTATCCCTCTAAACCTTTCCTATCCGTGTCCCTGTCTGAGTGTCGTTAATGTACCTGCCCAGACCACTTCCTCCGGCAGCTCCTTCCACAGACGGACCACCCGTATCCCTCTAAATCTTTCCTATCTGTGTCCCTGTCCGTGTGTCGTTAATGTACCTGCCTCGACCACTTCCTCCTGCAGCTCCTTCAACAGACGGACCACCCGTATCCCTCTAAACCTTTCCTATCCGTGTCCCTGTCTGAGTGTCGTTAATGTACCTGCCTCGACCACTTCCTCCGGCAGCTCCTTCCACAGACGGACCCACCCGTATCCCTCTAAACCTTTCCTATCCGTGTCCCTGTCCGAGTGTCGTTAATGAACCCGCCTCGACCACTTCCCCCTGCAGATCCTTCAACAGACGGACCCACCCGTATCCCTCTAAACCTTTCCTATCCGTGTCCCTGTCCGAGTGTCATTAATGTACCTGCCTCGACCACTTCCTCCGGCAGCTCCTTCCACAGACGGACCACCCGTATCCCTCTAAACCTTTCCTATCCGTGTCCCTGTCCGAGTGTCGTTAATGTACCTGCCTCGACCACTTCCTCCGGCAGCTCCTTCCACAGACGGACCACCCGTATCCCTCTAAACCTTTCCTATCCGTGTCCCTGTCCGAGTGTCGTTAATGTACCTGCCTCGACCACTTCCTCCGGCAGCTCCTTCCACAGACGGACCACCCCTATCCCCCTAAACCTTTCCTATCCGTGTCCCTGTCCGAGTGTCGTTAATGTACCTGCCTCGACCACTTCCTCCGGCAGCTCCTTCTACAGACGGACCACCCGTATCCCTCTAAACCTTTCCTATCCATGTCCCTGTCCGAGTGTCGTTAATGTACCCACCTCGACCACTTCCTCCGGCAGCTCCTTCCACAGACGGACCACCCGTATCCCTCTAAACCTTTCCTATCCGTGTCCCTGTCCGAGTGTCGTTAATGTACCCGCCTCGACCACTTCCTCCGGCAGCTCCTTCCACAGACGGACCACCCGTATCCCTCTAAACCTTTCCTATCCGTGTCCCTGTCCAAGTGTCGTTAATGTACCTGCCTCGACCACTTCCTCCGGCAGCTCCTTCCACAGACGGACCACCCATATCCCTCTAAACCTTTCCTATCCGTGTCCCTGTCCAAGTGTCGTTAATGTACCTGCCTCGACCACTTCCTCCGGCAGCTCCTTCCACAGACGGACCCACCCGTATCCCTCTAAACCTTTCCTATCCGTGTCCCTGTCTGAGTGTCGTTAATGTACTTGCCTCGACCACTTCCTCCGGCAGCTCCTTCCACAGACGGAGCCACCCGTATCCCTCTAAACCTTTCCTATCCGTGTCCCTGTCCGAGTGTCGTTAATGTACCTGCCCAGACCACTTCCTTCGGCAGCTCCTTCCACAGACGGTCCACCCGTATCCCTCTAAACCTTTCCTATCCCTGTCCCTGTCCGAGTGTCGTTAATGTACCTGCCTCGACCACTTCCTCCTGCAGCTCCTTCCACAGACGGACCCACCCGTATCCCTCTAAACCTTTCCTATCCGGGTCTCTGTCCGAGTGTCGTTAATGTACCTGCCCCGACCACTTCCTCCGGCAGCTCCTTCCACAGACGGACCCACCCGTATCCCTCTAAACCTTTCCTATCCGTGTCCCTGTCCGAGTGTCGTTAATGTACCTGCCTCGACCACTTCCTCCGGCAGCTCCTTCCACAGACGGACCACCCGTATCCCTCTAAACCTTTCCTATCCGTGTCCCTGTCCGAGTGTCGTTAATGGACATGCCTCGACCACTTCCTCCGGCAGCTCCTTCCACAGACGGACCACACGTATCCATCTAAACCTTTCCTATCAGTGTCCCTGTCCGAGTGTCGTTAATGTACCTGCCTCGACCACTTCCTCCGGCAGCTCCTTCCACAGACGGACCATCTGTATCCCTCTAAACCTTTCCTATCCGTGTCCCTGTCCGAGTGTCGTTAATGTACCTCCCCGACCACTTCCTCCGGCAGCTCCTTCCACAGACGGACCCACCCGTATCCCTCTAAACCTTTCCTATCCGTGTCCCTGTCCGAGTGTCGTTAATGTACCTGCCTCGACCACTTCCTCCGGCAGCTCCTTCCACAGACGGACCATCTGTATCCCTCTAAACCTTTCCTATCCGTGTCCCTGTCCGAGTGTCGTTAATGTACCTGCCTCGACCACTTCCTCCGGCAGCTCCTTCCACTGACGGACCACACGTATCCCTCTAAACCTTTCCTATCCGTGTCCCTGTCCGAGTGTCGTTAATGTACCTCCCCGACCACTTCCTCCGGCAGCTCCTTCCACAGACGGACCCACCCGTATCCCTCTAAACCTTTCCTATCCGTGTCCCTGTCCGAGTGTCGTTAATGTACCTGCCTCGACCACTTCCTCCGGCAGCTCCTTCCACAGACGGACCATCTGTATCCCTCTAAACCTTTCCTATCCGTGTCCCTGTCCGAGTGTCGTTAATGTACCTGCCTCGACCACTTCCTCCGGCAGCTCCTTCCACAGACGGACCCACCCGTATCCCTCTAAACCTTTCCTATCCGTGTCCCTGTCCGAGTGTCGTTAATGTACCTGCCCCGACCACTTCCTCTGGCAGCTCCTTCCACAGACGGACCACCCGTATCCCTCTAAACCTTTCCTATCCCTGTCCCTGTCCGAGTGTCGTTAATGTACCTGCCCCGACCACTTCCTCCGGCAGCTCCTTCCACAGACGGACCACACGTATCCATCTAAACCTTTCCTATCAGTGTCCCTGTCCGAGTGTCGTTAATGTACCTGCCTCGACCACTTCCTCCGGCAGCTCCTTCCACAGACGGACCATCTGTATCCCTCTAAACCTTTCCTATCCGTGTCCCTGTCCGAGTGTCGTTAATGTACCTCCCCGACCACTTCCTCCGGCAGCTCCTTCCACAGACGGACCCACCCGTATCCCTCTAAACCTTTCCTATCCGTGTCCCTGTCCGAGTGTCGTTAATGTATCTGCCTCGACCACTTCCTCCGGCAGCTCCTTCCACAGACGGACCATCTGTATCCCTCTAAACCTTTCCTATCCGTGTCCCTGTCCGAGTGTCGTTAATGTACCTGCCTCGACCACTTCCTCCGGCAGCTCCTTCCACTGACGGACCACACGTATCCCTCTAAACCTTTCCTATCCGTGTCCCTGTCCGAGTGTCGTTAATGTACCTCCCCGACCACTTCCTCCGGCAGCTCCTTCCACAGACGGACCCACCCGTATCCCTCTAAACCTTTCCTATCCGTGTCCCTGTCTGAGTGTCGTTAATGTACCTCCCCGACCACTTCCTCCGGCAGCTCCTTCCACAGACGGACCCACCCGTATCCCTCTAAACCTTTCCTATCCGTGTCCCTGTCTGAGTGTCGTTAATGTACCTCCCCGACCACTTCCTCCGGCAGCTCCTTCCACAGACGGACCCACCCGTATCCCTCTAAACCTTTCCTATCCGTGTCCCTGTCTGAGTGTCGTTAATGTACCTGCCTCGACCACTTCCTCCGGCAGCTCCTTCCACAGACGGAGCCACCCGTATCCCTCTAAACCTTTCCTATCCGTGTCCCTGTCCGAGTGTCGTTAATGTACCTGCCTCGACCACTTCCTCCGGCAGCTCCTTCCACAGACGGACCACCCCTATCCCCCTAAACCTTTCCTATCCGTGTCCCTGTCCGAGTGTCGTTAATGTACCTGCCTCGACCACTTCCTCCGGCAGCTCCTTCTACAGACGGACCACCCGTATCCCTCTAAACCTTTCCTATCCATGTCCCTGTCCGAGTGTCGTTAATGTACCTGCCTCGACCACTTCCTCCGGCAGCTCCTTCCACAGACGGACCACCCGTATCCCTCTAAACCTTTCCTATCCGTGTCCCTGTCCGAGTGTCGTTAATGTACCTGCCTCGACCACTTCCTCCGGCAGCTCCTTCCACAGACGGACCACCCGTATCCCTCTAAACCTTTCCTATCCGTGTCCCTGTCCGAGTGTCGTTAATGTACCTGCCTCGACCACTTCCTCCGGCAGCTCCTTCCACAGACAGTCCACCCGTATCCCTCTAAACCTTTCCTATCCGTGTCCCTGTCCGAGTGTCGTTAATGTACCTGCCTCGACCACTTCCTCCGGCAGCTCCTTCCACAGACGGACCACACGTATCCCTCTAAATCTTTCCTATCGGTGTCCCTGTCCGAGTGTCGTTAATGTACCTGCCTCGACCACTTCCTCCGGCAGCTCCTTCCACAGACGGACCACACGTATCCCTCTAAATCTTTCCTATCCGTGTCCCTGTCCGAGTGTCGTTAATGGACCTGCCTCGACCACTTCCTCCGGCAGCTCCTTCCACGACGGACCACACGTATCCCTCTAAATCTTTCCTATCCGTGTCCCTGTCCGAGTGTCGTTAATGGACCTGCCTCGACCACTTCCTCCGGCAGCTCCTTCCACAGACGGACCACCCGTATCCCTCTAAACCTTTCCTATCCGTGTCCCTGTCTGAGTGTCGTTAATGTACCTGCCCAGACCACTTCCTCCGGCAGCTCCTTCCACAGACGGACCACCCGTATCCCTCTAAACCTTTCCTATCCGTGTCCCTGTCCGAGTGTCGTTAATTTACTGCCTCGACCACTTCCTCCGGCAGCTCCTTCCACAGACGGACCACCCGTATCCCTCTAAACCTTTCCTATCCGTGTCCCTGTCCGAGTGTCGTTAATGTACCTGCCCCGACCACTTCCTCTGGCAGCTCCTTCCACAGACGGACCACCCGTATCCCTCTAAACCTTTCCTATCCGTGTCCCTGTCCGAGTGTCGTTAATGTACCTGCCTCGACCACTTCCTCCGGCAGCTCCTTCCACAGACGGACCACCCGTATCCCTCTAAACCTTTCCTATCCGTGTCCCTGTCCGAGTGTTGTTAATGTTCCTGTCCAGACCACTTCCTCTGGCAGATCCTTCCACAGACGGACCACCCGTATCCCTCTAAACCTTTCCTATCCGTGTCCCTGTCCGAGTGTCGTTAATGTACCTGCCTCGATCACTTCCTCTGGCAGCTCCTTCCACAGATGGACCACCCGTATCCCTCTAAATCTTTCCTATCCGTGTCCCTCTCCGAGTGTCGTTAATGTACCTGCCTCGATCATTTCCTCTGGCAGCTCCTTCCACAGATGGAACACCCTCTGTGTGAAAAATTTTCCCATCGGGTCCCCTATTAAATCTCTAAAACCTGTGCCCTATGATTCAAGATTCCCCCCTACGCTCCAGGGAATGAAGTCCCTACCTGCCCGACCTCTCTCCATAACTCAGCCCCTCGAGACCCGGCGACACCCTCGTAAATCCCTGTGAGCTCCCGCCTCCGGTACACGGTGCCCTGTCCGACGATGGCGGTCATGTTAAACGCCGCCTTCACCGCCCCGTCTGCCTGTGACCCGACTTCCAGGGAACCATAAATCTAGGAAAATCTAGGAATCTAGGAATAATGGTTCATAGTTCCCTGAAGGTGGAATCTCATGTGGATAGGGTGGTGAAGAATGCTTTTGGTAGGCTGGCCTTTATAAATCAGAGCATTGAGTATAGGAGTTGGGATGTAATGTTAAAATTGTACAAGGCATTGGTGAGGCCTAATTTGGGGTATTGTGTACAGTTCCGGTCACCGAATTATTGGAAAGATGTCAACAAAATAGAGAGAGTACAGAGGAGATTTACTAGAATGTCACCTGGGTTTCATCACCTAAGTTACAGGGAAAGGCTGAACAAGTTAGGTCTTTATTCTTTGGAGCGTAGAAGGTTGAGGGGGGACTTGATAGAGATATTTAAAATTATAGGGGGGTAGAGTTGACGTGGATTGGCTTTTTCCATTGAGAGTAGGGGAGATTCAGACAAGAGGACATGAGTTGAGAGTTAGGGGGCAAAAGTTTAGGGGCAACACGAGATGGAATTTCTTTACTCAGAGAGTGGTAGCAGCTTCCAGTAAAAGTGGTAGAGGCAGGTTCGATTTTGTCATTAAAAAAATGGACAGGAAAGGAATAGAGGGTTATGGATTGAGTGTAGGTCGGTGGGACTAGGTGAGAGTAAGCGTTCGGCACGGACTAGAAGAGCCGAGATGGCCTGTTTCCATGCATTAATTGTTATATGGTTATAAACCAAAACTTGGTGTGTTCCGTTAATCGAAGGCTAAAGTTCTCCGTCTCTCACCCCTCTCCCTCTTTCACCCCTCTCCACCTCTCACCCTGTCCATGTCTCACTCTCTCTGTCTCTGCCCCTCTCTGTTTTCCACCCTTCTCTGCCTTCCCTGTCCGACCTCTCTCATCTCCTGCCTCTCACCTCTCTCTCCCCCATCTGACTCTCATGTCTCTCCCTCGATCAACTGTCCTCTGCTACCTCTCTTCATTCTCCCCCTTCCCTACCCCCATCTCTCTCCCACTCACCCCCTCTCTTCCTCACCCATTGCCCCCCTTCTCTTCCTCCCCGTCTGGGTCTCTCCACCTCCGCCTACCCCAATACCCACTCTCCCTCACCCCTCTCTCTTCCCCGGCCATCTCCACCTATGCCCCTCCCTCCCTCTCTCTCTCTCCTCTCTGTCTCTCACCTCTCACTCTCACCCCATTTCTCTCCCTCTCTCTCCACCTCTCCACTCCTCTCTTTCCGTCTGGCTCTCTCCCCCCTCCCATGCTCCCTCCGCCAAACACCGAATCTCGCAGAGGTTTGTCAGCGGGATCACGGTGATCTTGCTGGTCAACTGCCTGGTCTCGCTGGTGATGTCCGTCCTCACGGCCATCGCCAACTGCAGGGACCTCGAGTGCTGCGCCGCACAGCCTCCGGTGGTGAGTGGGATCTTCCTGTGCACGGGGGGTGTGTGTGGGCGGCGAGGGATGGGGCATGGGGACAAGAGATGGGGGAGGTGAACAGCGTGGGGAGAGAACAAGAGAGTGGAGGGGTAGAGAGAGATGGGGGCAGAAAAGGAATAAAAGGGTGGGGAGAGGGGTGGAAAGAGGAGGATGGGTGGAGGGGGTGGAGACAGGAGGATAGGGTGGGGAGAGGGGAGGAGAGAGGAGGATAGGGTGGAGAGAGGATGATGGGGTGGGGAGAGGAGGATAGGGTGGAGGGGTGGAGAGAGGATAGGGTGGGAAGGGTGGAGAGAGGAGGATAGGGTGGAGAGGGGTGGAGAGAGGAGGATAGGGTGGGAAGAGGGGTGGAGAAAGGAGGATAGGGTGGAGAGGGGTGGAGAGAGGAGGATAGGGTGGAGAGGGGTGGAGAGAGGATGATGGGGTGGGGAGAGGAGGATAGGGTGGAGAGGGGTGGAGAGAGGATGATGGGGTGGGGAGAGGAGGATAGGGTGGGAAGAGGGGTGGAGAGAGGAGGATAGGGTGGAAGGGGTGGAGAGAGGAGGATAGGGTGGGAAGAGGGGAGGAGGATAGGGTGAAGAGGGGTTGAGAGAGGATAGGGTGGGGCGAGGAGGATAGGGTGAGGAGAGAGAGGTGGGGGAAGAGATGGAGAGAGAAGAGGGGACAGAGGGGACTGAGAGGGTCTCATCTCCTCTCCTCACTTTATCTTTCTTCCCTCATCGATCTGACCCCTCCCTCTCCCCCACCCTGCAGAAAATGGTGGTGATCCACGCCAACCAGCCCGCACCGCCAGACCTCGCCTCCGTCTTCTTCGGCAAGCCGGCGCCCACTCCTGCCTTTGACGGGCCCCAGTGACGACACGTCCCCCTACTCTACGGGACAGCCTGAAGGATTTGGGCCGAACGATCTGAGGCTCAGCCCAAAAGAAAAGTCAAAGCAGGACTTTCGAGACTGAGGAGGGGAGGGGAGGGTAACGGTGCTAGCCTCTTCCCGTAGTCACATTCCTCCCCCGTGGGAACCCCGCAGTTCCATCTCCCTTGTTACGAGCCGCCCTCTCCCACCCTCGGCTCCCGTCACTCCTGAAACACTCCGCTCTTTGTCCCCTCGCTCTCCCCTCTATCACCGCCCATTTCACCCTGGCTGGCGGCCATTTTGTGATGGTTACCATTGACAACCGCTCTCCCCGCATCATAGAATGGGGCAAACCCTTTTCCTCACCTTCCACTCACTTCCCTCCCTGTTTATTCAATCTCAACTCCTCATCCCTCCTCTCCTTCCCCTCGGTGCCCGCTCTCACATCTCTCCATTTAACCTTCTGCCGACTGCCATTGTGTGACAGTCAGACCCTCCTTCCCACTCCCTCACACTCACCATCTTGTCACCCTCCTTCCCATCCCATCACTCGCAAACCCCTTCCCTCCCTCCCCTCGCTCTCCTCTCCCCGCCATCTCGACGCTCTGCATCGTATGCTGGTTGGGGCTGCCATGTTGCGATGCCAATCTTCACCTCTCCTCATCGCCCTCTTTCTCTCTCTCTGTTACCCAGTGAGTCACTCCCGTACTCACCCCGTCACTCCTGACACCTTTTCCCCTCTCTGGCCCCTTGCCCTTTCTCCCGCCATCCACCACATTTTGGTGAACATTTTCTGATGGGAAATTTCTCTCCCCCACCCAATCCCTTCTCCCCCGTCCGTTGAGTGAGTCACTCCCCTCTCCCTCGTTGAGACAATGAACTCCCCGACCCATCAGCCCTGACCGCGTCCCCGACCCCCGCTCCCCCTTTCTCCTTCCGACGCCCCACTTTTTTGCTGCTCGTCTTATTTGTGAAGGGAATGTCACCACCCATTCATCCCCCACTATTGAAAACGTCACTCCCCCACACCCCACATCCTGTCCAATCAGACCACTCCCTCCCGTCCCATCACTTCCCCTCTCTCCCCGTCCCATCACTCCCGCTCCCTTCCAGTCGTTTCACTCCTCCTCACCCCGTCGTTGTCTTCTCCACGTCGGCCACCAGTTTGTGACAGGGACTTTCGCCCCTCCCCTCTCCGTCCCCTATTGAGTCAGTGACTTCGCCACGTTCACCGTCTCCTCAGTCCACTCCTCGTCCCGTCACTCCTCTTCCTCCCAAACCCCTCACCCTCCTGCCCAAAACCCTCATGCATATGTGTATGTGCGAATATCTGAGATATATACATTAGTTTATTCAATGACAACATTATTAGAATTAGAACATATATACAATATGGAAGACGATATAAAACACAAATTAAAATTCTGTTATAACAATCAATAACAAACTCGATCCCGGATTGTATCCATGGGCACCGCATGTTCCTTCGCCATCGATTCTGTGTGTGACAGTGGCCATTGTAAGTCAGTGTCTCACTCCATCCCTGGCGGCCACATTAACCAAGGATTCGCCCATTTTAAATCAGCGCGTCCCTCCCTCTCTTGTGCTCACTTCTACCAAAGCAGTCACTCCCTCCCCAGCGGCCATTTCCAGTGAAGCGTCGGACATCCCACCTCTCCCGGATATTGATAGCGGCTCCCTGACGCCCGCGAATTATGTACAATATCCCGCAAATTGGTTTTTTTTTTTGAGAACGAGAGACAGAGAGAATTGAATACTCTGCCATGGCAGAGTAAAAAAATATAAAACGTACTTCACCCCAGACTACACTAAAGTGTTCCCCTGCCTAATAGGGGTCAGGAATAATGACAGTGTTGCTCGCTGCACTGTCTGCAACATTGGGTTTTCTATTGCCCCTGGTGGGTTAAATCACTGTTGAGGTGAGTTTAACGGGTGTCATTCGTTCATTAGCATAGCTAACGTTATTTAAACTAGCTGGCTGGCCGCTAAGGAGCTGCTCTATTGCAGACATCCCACCTCTCCAGGGAGTTCCGGGAGTCTCCCTCAAATTGATGGTGTCTGCTTCCCTGAAATGAGATTTTGCAGGGTGGAATTAATTGAGTGATGGAATGGTGCAGACGGAGCTTCACTGTGTGTTTGGCATTGCAAGTGTGTGATGGGACCGTGTGGAGGGAGATTCACTCTGTGTCTGACACCGGGAGTGTGTGATGGGACGGTGTGGAGGGAGATTCACTCTGTGTCTGACCCCGAGAGTGTGTGATGGGACGGTGTGGAGGGAGATTCACTCTGTGTCTGACCCAGGGAGTGTGTGATGGGACGGTGTGGAGGGAAATTCACTCTGTGTCTGACCCCGGGAGTGTGTGATGGGACGGTGTGGAGGGAAATTCACTCTGTGTCTGACCCCGGGAGTGTGTGATGGGACGGTGTGGAGGGAGATTCACTGTGTCTGACCCAGGGAGTGTGTGATGGGATGGTGTGGAGGGAGATTCACTCTGTGTCTGACCCCGGGAGTGTGTGATGGGATGGTACAGAGGGAGATTCACTCTGTGTCTGACCCCGGGAGTGTGTGATGGGACGGTACGGAGGGAGATTCACTCTGTGTCTGACCCCGGGAGTGTGTGATGGGACGGTGTGGAGGGAGATTCACTCTGTGTCTGACCCCGGGAGTGTGTGATGGGACGGTACGGAGGGAGATTCACTCTGTGTCTGACCCCGGGAGTGTGTGATGGGACGGTGTGGAGGGAAATTCACTCTGCGTCTGACCCCGGGAGTGTGTGATGGGACGGTGTGGAGGGAGATTCACTCTGTGTCTGACCCCGGGAGTGTGTGATGGGACGGTGTGGAGGGAGATTCACTCTGTGTCTGACTCCGGGAGTGTGTGATGGGACGGTACGGAGGGAGATTCACTCTGTGTCTGACCCCGGGAGTGTGTGATGGGACGGTGTGGAGGGAGATTCACTCTGTGTCTGACCCCGGGAGTGTGTGATGGGACGGTACGGAGGGAGATTCACTCTGTGTCTGACCCCGGGAGTGTGTGATGGGACGGTGTGGAGGGAAATTCACTCTGCGTCTGACCCCGGGAGTGTGTGATGGGACGGTGTGGAGGGAGATTCACTCTGTGTCTGACTCCGGGAGTGTGTGATGGGACGGTGTGGAGGGAGATTCACTCTGTGTCTGGTCCCGGGTGTGAGTAAATTTACAAATGTAAATTAAACAATGTGTGAGCTGCTGACGTGCGGGAATAAATAAGCTGCTCCCGACTCACTCACAGTCACACACAATTAACTGACCGGCGACAAGGAGTGACTGGTTGAATCATCAGTCCCGTTTCTCACCGTCACTCTGCATCGGGGAACCTATGATTATAAAATCACACTTCAGTCCACTGTGGCCGGGATGTTAATCAAGGCTGTTCACAAGTCTCCAAACAAATCCACGGTGAGTTTGCAGTTCCCTGCCTCCGTATCCCTCCCCCCCCCCCACCCCCGTCCCAGCCTCTCTTTCTCTCCTTCGCCCTTCTCTCTCTCCCCTTCAGGCTTCTCTCTCTCTCTTCTTCCCACTCTCCCTCCACCCCTCTGTTTCCTCCCCTGCCTCTCTCTCTCTCTGTCAATTTAACATCATTATATCGGCCAGACTACCGAATGCACCGTCCTCAGCAAAGGGAGCAAAAGGATTCTCTCCCGGGATCATCCCCCCCACCCCGGGACACCGGTGTCCCAGACTGATCCCCGGATCCCCTGGCTCTTCCTGTCCGGGTAATTCCCCCGGGTGTCACGTGGGAGTCTGGAACACGCACATCCGGCGGAAGCTGCCCCGCCGGACAACAGGCGGAAACACGTCACTGCGGGACCGCTGCGAGCGACGCACACAGCGCGAGTCCGGTTCCGTTAAAACCGTTGGGAATCAGCCCCGGCGCGCGGTCGTTAAAGGTAAGGGCGGGAGTTAAAGGGGAGGGCGGGGAGTCGACCAAATGTCCCCATCCCGCGGGCGGGGATGTTCACACCATCCACTGTCAGTCCGGGTCTGACTCCCCGCAGAGGCTCCAGTTCCTTCAACCCGGTCCGACTGAATTCATTCCTCTCCAGCCTGAAACAGATGGGAGAATAAAGATGAAATAAACAGATTACACAACAGTGTCAGTAACAGGGGACCGGGGCTAATGTTTCAACAACACTCACAGACAAATATCACCAGAAAACCCGCGGATCCGCTGATATTTTATCACATTGAACATCAACACAAACACTCACCCGATCCGCTTCAGACTCGGGAGGGTCAGTATGAGGCGGCGGAGAGCGGGGACAGATCGGTCTGTCAGAGAGTTGTGTCTCAGGTTCAGCTCCGTCAGTGATGGGTTTGTACTGAGAGCGGAGACGAGATCCTCGACCCCAGAATCTGTGAGACCGACATTCTCCAGCCTGGAGATGAGAGAGAGTGAGGGTGAAGGACACAGAGAGACAGGAGACGGTACAAATCCCCAGTGTTTATCAGTAACACAATTACTGATCACATTAATGTTCAGTGTCAGACACCCAGTGACTGTAAGCACAATCTCCCACAGTCTGGTACTTACCCCAGTTTCTGTATTTTACACTCCGGGTTCCTCAGAGCCGCAGACACCAGTTTCACTCCTGGATCCCCCAGTTTATTATCACTCAGGCCCAGCCCCGTCAGTGATGGGTTTGTATTGAGAGCGGAGACGAGATCCTCGGCACCAGAATCTGTGAGACCGACATTGTTCAGCCTGGAGATGAGAGAGAGTGAGGGTGAAGGACACAGAGAGACAGGAGATGGTACAAATCCCCAGTGTTTATCAGTAACACAATTACTGATTTTTTTTCTTCAGCACGACTGTGCAAGTCGGCCAGTGAGAAGAGCGAGAAGAGTTTAAAATGAAGACAGATTTACAGAGCGAGCGTCAGAGGAGCGGGAGACAGAGTAGGAAGGCTTTGGCTCGACGGGGCTTCGGCGATAAAGGGTCGAGGCGAGGTAGGTTATCTGTTTACAATACAGACAGAGTATGTGTGTGAGGCTGGTTTTCTGTGCTCGGTGTCAGATGTGGGAGATCCTGGAGACTCCCAGCCTCCCGGACGGCAACATCTGCACCCGGTGTGTCGAGCTGCAGCTCCTTAGGGACCGAGTTAGGGAACTGGAGATGCAGCTCGATGACCTTCGTCTGGTCAGGGAGAGCGAGGAGGTGATAGAGAGGAGTTACAGGCAGGTGGTCACACCGGGGCCACGGGAGACTGAGGAAGTGGGTCACAGTCAGGAGAGGGAAGGGCAAGAAGCAGGTACTAGAGAGTACCCCAGTGGCTATTCCCCTTGACGATAAGTACCCCTGTTTGAGTACTGCCGGAGGGGGGTGGCCTATGGGTTGGGGAGCATCAGTGTCAGTGTCTCTGGCACAGAGTCTGGCCCTGTGGCTCAGGAGGGCAGGAAAAGGAAGAGGAAGGCAGCAGAGATAGGGGACTATAGTCAGGGGGTCAGACAGATGATTCTGTGGATGCAAAAAAGAAACTCGGATGCTAGTTTGCCTCAAAGGTGCCAGGGTATGGGATGTTTCTGATCACGTCTAAGATATCCTGCAGTGGGAGGGAGAACAGCCAGAGGTCGTGGTACATATTGGTACCAGTGACATAGGAAAAGGGAAGAGGTCCTGAAAACAGAGTACGGGGCGTTAGGAAGGAAGTTGAGAAGCAGGACCTCAGAGGTAGTGATCTTGGAATTACTGCCTGTGCCACGTGACAGTGAGAATAAGATTAGGATGAGGTGGAGGATGAATGCGTGGCTGAGGGATTAGAGCAGGAGGCAGGGATTCAGATTTCTGGATCATTGGGACCTCTTTTGGAGCAGGTGTGACCTGTACAAAAAGGACGGGTTGCACTTGAATTCCCGGGGGACCAATATCCTGGCAGCAAGGTTTGCTAAGGCTAATGGGGAGAGTTTAAACAAGAATTGCTGGGGGGAGGGAACCAAATTGATGTGATGGAGGAGAGGGAGGTTGGCTCACAAATAGAGAGAATTTGGAGACAGTGTGAAAGGGAGGATACGCGGGTGATAGAGAAGGAGGCACTCAGTCCGATGGTTTGAGATGTGTCTATTTTAATGCAAGGAGTATGATGAATAAAACGGATGAGCTTAGAGCGTGGATCAGCTCTCGGAGATATGATGGTGCAGGGGCAGGAATGGTTACTTCGAGTGCCAGGATTTAATTGTTTCAGAAAGGACAGGGAGGGAGGCAAAAGAGGTTGGGACGTGGCACTATTGATCAGAGATAGTGTCATGGCTACAGAAAAGGAGGACGTCGTGGAGGGGTTGTCTACGGCGTCTCTGTGGGTGGAAGTTTGGAACAGGAAGGGGTCAATAACACTACTGGGTGTTTTGTATAGACCACCCAACAGTAACAGGGACATCGAGGAGCAGATAGGGAGACAGATTCTGGAAAGGAGTTTTAATAACAGGGTTGTTGAGGTGTGAGATTTTAATTTCCCAAATATTGATTGGTATCTCCCTAGAGTGAGGGGTTTAGATGGAGTGGAGTTTGTTAGGTGTGTTCAGGAAGGTTTTCTGACACAATATGTAGATAAGCCTACAAGAGGAGAGGTTGTACTTGATCTGCTATTGGGAAATGAACCTGGTCAGGTGTCAGGTCTCTCAGTGGGAGAGCATTTTGGAGATAGTGATCACAATTTTGTCTCTTTTACCACACCTTTAGAGAGGTATGGGTCAGTTAAGTTAGGGAAACCTTTAATTGGAGAAAGGGGAACTATGGGGCTATCAGGTTGGAACTTGTAAGCATGAATTGGAAACAGATGTTGTCAGAGAATAGTACCGAAGCAATGTAGAAAATGTTCAAGGGATATTTACATGGGGTTCTGAGAAGGTGCGTTCCAATGAGATATGGAAAGGATGGTAGGGGACAAGATCTGTGATGTACAAAGGCTGTTGTAAATCTAGTCAAGAAGAAAAGAAGAGCTTACAAAAGGTTCAAAAACGAGGTAGTGATATGAATCTGGAAGATTATAAGGCTAGCAGGAAGGAGCTTAAGAATGAAATCAGGAGAGCTGGAAGGGGCCATGAGAAGGCCTTGGCGGACAGGATTAAGGAAAACCCTAAAGCATTCTGCAAGTATGTGAAGAGCAAGAGGATAAGATGTGACAGAATAGGACCAATCAAGTGTGACAACGGAAAAGAGCGTATTGAACCGGAGGAAATACCGGAGATATTTAATGAACCATTTGCTTCAGTATTCATGACGGAAAAGGATCCAGGCAATTGTAGGGATGACTTGCAGTGGACTGAAAAGCTTGAGAATGTAGATATTAAGAAATATGTGGTGGAGCTTTTGGAAAGCATCAAGTTGGATAAGTCACCGCGACCGGAAAAGGTGTACACCAGGCGACTGTTGGAAGCAAGGGAAGAGATTGCTGAGCCTCTGGCGATGATCTTTGCATCATCAATGAGGACATGAGAGGTTCCGGAGGATTGGAGGGTTGCGAATCTCGTTCACTTATTCAAGAAAGGGAGTAGGGTTAGCCCAGGAAATTATAGACCAGTGAGCCTTACTTCAGTGGTTGGTAAGTTGATGGAGAAGATCCTGAGAGGTAGGATTTATGAACATCTGGAGAGGCAAAATATGATTAGGAATAGTCAGCATGGCTTTGTCAAAGGCAGGTTGTGCCTTACGAGTCTGAATGATTTTGTTGAGGATGTGACTAAACACATTGATGAAGGAAGGAAGAAGATGCAGTGTATATTGATTTCAGCAAGGCATTTGATAAGGTACACCATGCAAGACTTATTGAGAAAGTAAGGAGGCATGGGATCCAAGGGGACATTGCTTTGTGGATCCAGAACTGGCTTGCCCACAGAAGGCAAAGAGTGGTTGTAGACGGGTCATATTCTGCATGGAGGCTGGTGACCAGTGGAGTGCCTCAGGGATCTGTTCTGGGACCCCAAGTCTTTGTGATTTTTATAAATGACCTGGATGAGGAAGTGGAGGGTAGGGTTAGTAAATATGATGATGACACAAAGCTTGGGGGTGTTGTGAATACTGTGGAAAGCTGTCAGAGTTTACAATGGGACATTGATAGGATGCAAAACTGGGCTGAGAAGTGGCAGATGGAGTTCAACCCAAATAAGTGTGAAGTAGTTTACTTTGGTAGGTCAAATATGATGGCAGAATATAGTATTAATGGTAAGACTCTTAGCAGTGTGGAGGATCAGAGGGATCTTGGGGTCCAAGTACATAGGACACTCAAAGATGCTATGCAGGTTGACTCTGTAGTTACAAGGGCGTACAGTGTATTGGCCTTCATCAGTCGTGGGATTGAGTTTAAGAATCGAGAGGTAATGTTTAACAGTTGAGAGATTATGAGGGGGGATAGATCGAGTTGACGTGGATAGACTTTTTCCATTGAGAGTAGGGGAGATTCAAACAAAAGGACATGATTTGAGAGTTAGGGGGCAAAAGTTTAAGGGTAACATGAGGGGGAATTTCTTTACTCAGAGAGTGGTAGCTGTGTGGAGCGAGCTTCCAGTAGAAGTGGTAGAGGCAGGTTGGGTATTGTCATTTAAAGTAAAATTGGATAGGTATATGGACAGGAAAGGAATGGAGGGTTATGGGCTGAGTGCCGGTCAGTGGGACTAGGTGAGAGTAAGCGTTCGGCACGGACTAGAAGGGCCAAGATGGCCTGTTTCCGTGCTGTAATTGTTATATGGTTATATGTGCAGCTATACAGGACCCTGGTCAGACCCTACTTGGAATACTGTGCTCAATTCTGGTCGCCTCACTATAGGAAGGACGTGGAAACCATAGAAAGGGTGCAGAGGAGATTTACAAGGATGTTGCCTGGATTGTGGTGCATGCCTTATGAGAATAGGTTGAGTGAACTTGGCCTTTTCTCTTGGAGTGACGGAGGATGAGAGGTGATTTGGTAGAGATGTACATGATAATGAGAGGCATTGATCATGTAGATAGTCAGAGGCTTTTCCCCAGGGCTGAACTGGCTAACATGAGAGGGCATAGTTTTAAGGTGCTTGGAAGTAGGTACAGAGGAGTTGTCAGGGGTAAGTTTTTTTACACAGAGAGTGGTGAGTGCGTGGAATGGGCTGCTGGCGGCGGTGGTGGAGACGGAAACGATCGGATCTTTTAACTCCAGGAAGGCTACATGGAGCTTAGAAACATGGAGGGCTATGGGTAAAACCGAGGTAATTCTAAAGTAGAAACATGTTCGGCACAGCGTTGTGGGCCGAAGGGCCTGTATTGTGCTGTAGATTTTCTATGTTTCTTTGTTTCTACTGATCACATTAATGTTCAGTGTCAGACACCCAGTGACTGTAAACACAATCTCCCACAGTCTGGTACTTACCCCAGTTTCTGTATTTTACACTCCGGGTTCCTCAGAGCCGCAGACACCAGTTTCACTCCTGAATCTCCCAGGTCATTCCCCCCAAGTCTAAACACAAAGAGACAGATTGATGAACAAAGTGATTCAAACCGTGGGTCTGGGGGAATTTCTCTCACTTGGATATTTCAGGAAACATTAAACCCTTCAGTAAATCACTGATCGGAGTTCCCATCACTATCAATGTCCCTCACTGACCAGCTCCAGTGTATTCACCGAATGTCGGTAATTTCGTCTGTCGGTGTGACTCTGTAAACTCCACATATTCTGTCCCAGTCCCCGATGGCTAAACAAAATGTTCCTGACAGAAAAGCAGAAATGTCAATGGGACACAGTGAAATAGACCCACCCGAGCTAAAGGGATGGGGAAGAGAGATCCCACAAGAAGAGTGGGGGATGGGAACAGAGGCCCCACACGAGAAAGGGTGATGGTGAATAGAGATCCCACATGAGGAAGGGGGATGGGGGAGAGAGATCCCGCAGGAGGAAGGGGAATGGGGGAGAGGGATCCCATAGGATGAAGGGGGATGGGGGAGAGAGATCCCACAGGAGGAAGGGAGATGGGGAAGAGAGATCCCACAGGAGGAAGGGGGAGGGGAAAGAGAGATCCCACAGGAGTTCGGATGGACGAGAGATCTGAAAGTAGGAAGGGGGATGGGGAAGAGAGATCCCACAGGAGGAAGGGGGATGGGGAAGAGAGATCCCACAGGAGGGGGGATGTGGTAGAGAGATCCCACAGGTGGAAGGGGGAAGGGGAAGTGATAGATCCCTGAAGAGGAAGGAAGATGTGGAAGGGAGACCCACAAGAAGGGTGGGGTATGACAACAGAAGCCCCACAGAAGAAAGGTGGATGGGGAATAGAGATCCCACAAGAGGAAGGGGGATGGGGAAGGGAGATCCCACAGGTGGAAGGGGGACGGGGAAGAGAGATCCCACAGGAGGAGGGGGGATGGGGAAGTGAGATCCCACAGGAGGAAGGGGGACGGGGAAGAGAGATCCCACAGGAGGAAGGGGGACGGGGAAGTGAGATCCCACAGGAGGAAGGGGGATGGGGAAGTGAGATCCCACAGGAGGAAGGGGGATGGGGAAGAGAGATCCCACAGGAGGAAGGGGGACAGGGAAGGGACATTGCACAGGAGGAAGGTCGAAGGGGAAGGGAGATCTCACAGGTAGATTGCTACCCATGCCCCGTGCTAGTGAGGCTAGAAATAGGAAGATAATGCAGCTAAATACGTGGCTGAGGGGATGGTGCATGAGGGTGTGGTTCATGTTTCTGGACAATTGGGCTTTCTTCCAGGAGAGGTGCGACCAGTTCGAATTGGACAGTTTGCACCCTGAACTGGAGGGGACTAACATCCTTGCCGGTAGGTTAGGCAAGTTCTGCTCAGGGGGTTTTAAACCAGATTGTAAGCGGAGGGTGCAGTGTGTTAGAGCTGATAGTGATGTGGAGGAGGATACGGGTCATGTGAGGACTGCTTGTATAGACAGATATCAAATGTTTGTACGTGATAGAAATGTTCTCAGGTACATCTATTTCCATACGAGGAGTATTGTAGGTAAGGCAGATGAGTTTAGGTCGTGGATTGGCACATGATGATATCGACATCATTGCTATTAGTAAGACTTGGTTGCAGGAGGGGCAGGACTAATAACTATATAAACATATAACAATTACAGCACGGAAACAGGCCATTTCGGCCCTTCTAGTCCGTGCCGAATGCTTACACTCACCTAGTCCCACTGACCCGTACTCAGCCGATAACCCTCCATTCCTTTCCTGTCCATATACCTGTCCAATTTTACTTTAAATGACAATACCGAACCTGCCTCTACCACTTCTACTGGAAGCTCGCTCCACACAGCTACCACTCTCTGAGTAAAGAAATTACCCGTCATATTACCCTTAAACGTTTGCCCCCTAACTCTCAACTGATGTCCTCTTGTTTGAATCTCCACTATTCTCAATGGAAAAAGCCTATCCACGTCAACTCTATCTATCCCCCTCATAAGTTTAAATACCTCTATCGTCCCCCCTCAACCTTCTATGCTCCAAAGAATAAAGACCTAACTTGTTCAATCTTTCTGTGTAACTTAGGTGCTGAAACCCAGGTAACATTCTAGTAAATCTTCTCTGTACTCTCTCTATTTTATTGACATCTTTCCTATAATTCGGTGACCAGAACTGTACACAATACTCCAAATTTGGCCTTACCAATGCCTTGTACAATTTTAGCATTACATCCCAACTCCTATACTCAATGCTCTGATTTATAAAGGCCAACATACCAAAAGCTTTCTTCACCGCCCTATCCACATGAGATTCCACCTTCAGGGAACTATGCACCATTATTCCTAGATCACCCTGTTCTACTGCATTCTTCAATGCCCTACAATTTACCATGTATGTCCTATTTGGATTATTCCTACTAAAATGCAGTACCTCACACTTATCAGCATTAAACTCCATCTGCCATCGTTCAGCCCACTCCTCTAACTGTTCTAAATCTCTCTGCAAACTTTTAAAACCTACTTCATTATCCACAACGCCACCTACCTTAGTATCATCTGCATACTTACCAATCCAATTTACCACCCCATCATCCAGATCATTAATGTATATGACAAACAACATAAAACCCAGTACAGATCCCTGAGGCCCACCACGAGTCACCGGCCTCCAACCTGACAGTTATCCACCACTACTCTCTGGCATCTCCCATCCAGACACTGTTGAATCCATTTTACTGCTTCAATATTAATACCTAACGATCAAATCTTCCTAATTAACCTTCTGTGCGGAACCTTGTCAAGGGCCTTAATGAAGTCCATATAGACAACATCCACTGCTTTACCCTCGTCAACTTTACTTGTAACCTCTGCAAAAAATTCAATAAGGTTTGTCAAACATGACCTTCCATGCACAAATCCATGATGACTGTTCCTAATCAGACCCTGTCTATCCAGATAATTATATATACCATCTCTAAGAATACCTTCCATTAATTTACCCACCACTGACGTCAAACTGGCAGGCCTATAATTGCTAGGTTTACTCTGGGAACCCTTTTTAATCAATGGAACCACATGAGCAATACGCCAATCCTCCGGCACCATCCCCGTTTCTAATAACATTTGATATATTTCTGTCAGAGCCCCTGCTATTTCTACACTAACCTCCCTCATGGTCCTAGAGAATATCCTGTCAGGATCCGGAGATTTATCCACTTTTATATTCCTTAAAAGCGCCAGCTTCATGTTCCGGGGTTCCGTTGTTTCAGACGTGATGGGGGTGAAGGATGAAAGGGGGAGGAGTGGCTTTACTAGTCAGGGAGAATCTCACATCTGTGCGTAGACGGGAGAGCCTGGAGGGCTCGTCTACAGAGGCCATATGGGTGGAGCTGAGGAACGGGAAAGGTGTGACCACATGAATAGGGTTGTATTATAGACCGTCCAATAGTCACAGAGAATTGGAGGAGCAAATCTGTAGAGAGTTAGCAGACCGATGTAAGAAACAGAAAGTTGTAATTGTAGAGGATTTTAAATTTCCACATATTGACGGGGACTCCCAGTCTGAGAAAGGGTTAGATGGCGTGGAGTTTGTCAAATATGTTCAGGAAAGTTTTCTAAATCAATATCTTGAGGTACCAACGAGAGAGGGTGCAGTACCTGATCTCCTATTACGGAACCAGACAGGTCAGGTGACAGAAGTATGTGTGAGCAAACATTTTGGGTCCAGTGACCATAATGTCATTAGTTTCAAGATAATTATGGATAAGGATAGGACTGGTCCACCAGTTAAGGTTCTGAATTGGTAAGGGCCAATTTTGTGGAAATGAGAGAGGATCTGGGAAAAGTGGATTGGGATAAGTTGTTTTCTGGCAAGGATGTGTTCAGTAAGTGGAACACCTTCAAGGGTGAAATTTTGAGAGTGCAGAGTTTGCATGTTCCTGCCAGGATTAAAGGCAAAGTTAACAGGCCTAGGGAACCTTGGTTTTCGAGGGATATAGGTGATCTGGTTAAGAAGGTGTTTAGCAGGTATAGGCAACAAGGGACAAATGAGGTACTTGAAGAGTACAGAAAATGTAAGCGAATACTAAAGAAGGAAATCAGGAAGGCAAAAAGAAGACATGAGGTTGCTTTGGCAGATAATGTGAAGGTAAACCCGAAGGGTTTCTACAAGTATATTAAGAGTAAAAGGATAGTAAAGGACAAAATTGATCCCCTAGAAGATCAGAGTGGTCGTCTATGTGTGGGGCCTCACGAGATGGGGGAGATCTTAAACAGTTTTTTTGCGTCAGTGTTTACTCAGGAAACTGGCATAGCGGATATGGAATTAAGGCAAACAAACAGTAGTGTCATGGAACATACAGAGATTAAAGAGGAGGTGTTGCTTGCTGCCTTACAGTGAATACAGGTAGATAAATCCGCCGGGCCTGACATGATTTTTTCTCGGACCTTGAGAGAGACTAGTGTAGAAATTGCAGGGGCCCTGGCAGAAATATTTAAAATGTCCTCAGCCACGGGTGCGGTGCCGGAGGATTGGAGGGTAGTTCATGTAGTTCCGTTGTTTGAAAAAGGCTCCAAAAGTACACCAGGTAATTACAGGCCAGTGTGCCTGACATCAGTAGTAGGTCATTTATTGGAAGGTGTTCTGAGAGATCGGATATACAAGGATTTGGACAGCCAAGGGCTGATTAAAGATTGTCAGCATGGCTTTGTGTGTGGTGGATCGTGTTTAATGAATCCTGTAGTGTTTTTCGAGGAGGTTACCAAGAATGCATATGAAGGAAAGGCTGTGGATGTTGTGTAGATCGACTTTTGTAAGGGCTTTGACAAGGTCCCACGTAAGAGGTTAGTTCTAAAGTTCCAGACACTAGGTATCCATGGAGAGGTTGTAAACTGGATTTGAATTGGCTGTGTCGGAGAAGACAGAGAGTGGTAGTGGATGATTGCTTCTCAGACTGGAGGCCTGTGACTAGTGGTGTGTCTCAGGGATCTGTGCTGTGACCATTGTTGTTTGTTGTCTATATCAATGATCTAGATGATAGTGTGATAAATTGGATCAGCAAGTTTGCTGATGACACTAAGATTGGAGGCGTTGTGGACAGCGAGGAAGGCTTTCAAAGCTTGCAGAGGGATCTGGACCAACTGGCAACATGGGCCAGAAAATGGCAGATGGAATTTAATGCAGACAAGTGTGAGGTGTTCCATTTTGGAAGGACAAATCAAGGTACGACATACACGATAAACGGTAGGGCACTGAGGAGTGCGGAGGAACAGAGGGGGTCTGGGGGTTCAGATACATAAGTCCCTGAAAGTGGCGTCACAGGTAGACAGGGTTGTAAAGAAGGCTTTTGGCATCCTGGCATTCATAAATCAGAGTACTGAGTATAGGAGTTGGGATGTTATGGTGATGTTGTGTAAGATATTGGTGAGGCCAAATTTGGAGTATTGTGTGCAGTTCTGATCACCTAACTATAGGAAGGATATCAGTAAGTTTGAAAAAGTGCAGAGGAGATTTACTAGGATGTTGCCAGGTCTTCAGGAGTTGAGTTACAAGGAAAGATTGAACAGGTTAGGACTTTATTCCTTCGAGCATAGAGGAATAAGGAGAGATTTGATAGAGGTTTACAAAATTATGAGGGTATAGACAGGGTAAATGCGAATAGGCTCTTTCCACATAGATTAGGAGAGATAAATATGAGAAGACATGGCTTCAGCGTGAAAGGGGAAAGTTTTATGAGGAGCATTAGGAGGAACTTCTTCACTCAGAGGGTGGTGAGATTGTGGAACGAGCTGCCATCTGCTGTGGAAAATGTGGACTCACTCTTAAGCTAAGAATAAATTGGATAGATACATGGATGGGAGAGGACTGGAGGGTTATGGACTGGGAGCAGGTCAATGGAACTAGCGGAATAAGGTTTTGGTACAGACCAGAAGGACCGAATGGCTTGTTTTCTGTGCTGTAGTGTTCTATGATTTTATGATTCTATGGGGAGGAGAGTTCCATCAGGCGAAATGGGGATGGGGAAGAGAGATCCCAAAGGAGGAAGGGGATGCGGAAGCGAGATCCCACAGGAGGAAGGGGGATGAGGAAGATAAATCCCACAGGAGGAAGGGGGATGGGGAAGAAAGAACCCACTGGACAATGGGGCATGCCAAAGAGAGATCCGACAGGATGAAGTCGATGGGGGAGAGAGATCCCACAGGAGGAAAGGGTATGGGGAAGAGAATTCCAACAGCAGGAAGGGATGGGGAAGAGAAATCCATAGAAGGAAGGGGGATGGGGAAGAGCGATCTCATAGATGAAAGGGAGATGTGGAAGAGAGATCTCACAGGAGGAAGAGGGATGGGGAGGAGAGATCCCACAGGAGGAAGGGGGATGGGGAAGAGAAATCCCACAGGATGAAAGGGAGATGGGGAAGACAGATCTCACAGGAGGAAAAGGGATGGGGAAGAGAGATCCCACAAGAAGAAGGGGTTTGGGGAAGAGAGATCCCAAAGGAGGAAGAGGATGGGGAAGATAGATCCCACAGGAGGAAGGGGGATGGGGAAGAGAGCACCCACAGGAGGAAGGGGAATGGGGAAGAGAGATCCCACAGGAGGAAGGGGGATATAGAGATAGATTAAACAGGATGAAGTGGGAAGGGGTTGAGAGATCGGCCAGGAGGAGTAGAGATGTTGAAGAGAGTTCCCACAGGAGGGTGTGGGATTGGGAAGAGAAATCTCACAGGAGGAAGGGGGTTGGGGAAGAGAAATTCAACAGGACAATGGAGCATGCCAAAGAGAGACCGACAGGAAGAAGTCGATGGGGGAGAGAGATCCCACAGAAGGAAAGGGTATGGGGAAGAGAGTTCCAACAGCAGGAAGGGATGGGGAAGAGAAATCCATAGAAGGATGGGGGAAGGGGAAGAGCGATCTCATAGGTGAAAGGGAGATGGGGAAGAGAGACCTCATAGGAGGAAGAGGGATGGGGAGGAGAGATCCCACAAGGGGAAGAGGGATGGGGAAGAGAGATCTCACAGGAAGGGGGGGTGTGGAAAAGACATCCCACAGGAGGATGAGGTAAATGTAATAGTGAGCCCACAGGAGGAATGGGGATGGGGGCGAGATTCCAAAGAATGGAAGGGGGATTAGGATGAGAGGTCCCACAGGAGGATTCCAAGGGTAAACGATAATCCTACAAGACGAGAGGATGCAGAAATTTTTTGTACGTGTGTGTTGGGTCTGAACAGAGACCCAGAGGAGATGTGCCCTCGCTCTTTGCGTATCTGGAAGTGAGCAAAGTCACACACGGGGAAGGGCAGTGGGAGGATAATCTCACAATGGTATTTCTTTCCTTCTCACTGGGACAGTCTGCTGACGGTCTCTTGTCCCTCACCGGGAATGAGGTGTGAATCTCTGACCCACCTTCTGCAGTCAGTGTCGGTCTGGGTGTCAGTAACAGTGAGAAGGAACATTGTCAATGGACGTGTCACAGGCAGCGAGAAACACGGCCATTCCTGTGATTTACTACCATTAAACCAATGGCCGTTGTTCACTGATCTGATGAAGTCTCCAACATCCCTTCACAAGGAACCACAGAATCCTCCCATCATTGGGGAATTACTGACCAATCCCCTGGTCATTTGTCACAATTCATCACAATCTGATTTACTACAAATTTACCAAAATTACTTTACATTGAAACAGCACAATGAGACAGTTTCACAGTTCAGAGTGAGAGATAAATCAAGTTACCTCAACTCCTGGCACTTGTGCAGCCCGGGTCCCAGCCGCTGGATTCCTTCACACTGAATGTGGCAGTTCCCCAGGTCGAGGTGTTTAATTGTATCACAGAGTCCGATGGCATGAGACAGGACCGCGCAGTCAATCGGGGTCAGTGTCATTCCACTGAATGAAAGTGTTTCCACAGATCCCAGTGCGGCCTGAGCCAGTCCACGATTCTGAGACTCAAACAGGTAGTGCAATGTGTTCAGGAGGCTCCTTTTACCAGCTTCACTCTCTGTGTTTCCACTCTGGCATTTAACCTCCTCCTTCACCCAGTCAATCACCCGGCAGGTTGTTTGATGAGGAAATGGACCCAGAAACTCCTCCAGGCCCCGAGCTGTCATTGGGTTGGAGAGTCCAGCAACAAAATGGAGAAATACCTCAAATCGCCCATCTGTCGTGTTGTGGGCTTTAGTGAGGAACTTCAGGATATCCCCGGGATGTGGATTCAGGAATTGTGCGACTGCAGCTACAAACTCTTGGATGGTGAGGTGTGGGAATGTGTACACCACACTCTGGGCAGAATCTTCTCTCTCCAAAAGCTCCATCAGGAATCCGGACAGGAACTGGGAAGGCTGCAGATTGTAGTTGATCAAATCTCCATGTGTAAACACAATCTTCTTCTCAGACACTCCTCTGTAGGCCATCTGACCAACCCTGAGTAACACATCACGGGGGCTCTCAATCTCACGGCCGTGGTTTTTCAGGATGTTGTAAATATAGTAGGAGTACAGTTGGGTGATGGTTTTGGGAACTCGCTGTGGGTCCCTGACTCTTTGTGTGAAGAAGGGGCCCAGTGCCAGAGTGAGGATCCAGCAGTAGGAGGGGTTGTAGCTCATGGTGTACAGGATCTCGTTCTCCTTCACGTGTTTGAAAACAGCTTCTGCCACCGTCCGATCTTCAAAATACCTGATGAAATATTCCTTCCGTTCTTCACCAACAAATCCCAGGATTTCAGCCCAGACACTGATGTCTGCCTTTTCCAATAAATGTAACGCAGTGGGACGGGTTGTCACCAGCACTGAACACCCTGGGAGCAGCTTGCCCTGGATTAAACTATACACAATGTCAGACACGTTGCACTTGAATTCAGGATCTGTGTACTGTGATTCTGTGTCTCTCCGACCATCAACAAAGTTAATTTTGTCCTTGAATTCATCCAATCCGTCAAATATGAACAGCAGTCCCTCTGTGTGTTTCCAGACCTTTCCCAGAATATTCCCAAAGTAAGGATACTGATGCAGAATCAGTTCTTTCAGGTTTATTCTGCAGTTAATGGAGTTTAAATCCCGGAATTTGAAACTGAAGACAAACTGGAATTGTTGGTATATCTTCCCCGTGGCCCAGTCATAAACAATCTTTTGTACCATTGTTGTTTTCCCAATCCCTGGGACTCCGGCCACTGCTGCAGACATCCCGGATTTGTTTCTAAAGACAGATCTTTTCAATTTTTGAACAAAGCTCTTCTTGAATAACTGATCAGTCCGGATTTTTTCCAGCTTACCACGGAGATCTTTTTCTCTACACTCCTCGTGGTCTCTGCCTCTTGCCAGCAGCTCATGTTCCACCAGTCTCCGATCTCGAACAGTAGAAATGACCGTGAGCTCAGCGTATCGATCAACCAGCTGGAAAACCTTCACCTTCTCCCTCATCAGGATCGTGTTCACTCTCAGTTTTTCAGTCTGTGTCCGCAGAGTCTCCATGTGTTTCCTTCGAACATCTTATGATGGACAGAAATAGGTTGTCAATGCCTGATCTGATGAACATGGAGCTCACAACATATTTTCTTTAATAAAAAAATACCTGTGAAAGACACTGTTTGTGTGAAATCGGGAGATCAGAGATTAGAGTGTCTGAAAGTGAAAGACGGCCCAGAAACATTTCTGACCTGATTCAGATTCGCTGTTAAAGGCTCCACTCTCCCCTCTGTTGGTAGTTTGCAGATTCCTCGGTGTTCCAGCGAGCACCAAGTGCACACGTGATTCTGGAGAGGAGAGTGTTGTGTGGAGCGGGTGGTTTCACTGCTTTCACTGCTCAGCTTCTGCTGAACTGTGCAACCCTGCAGAGGGTAACAGTGGGGGGGGGGGCATTTACTTGCTCTAATAACTGTTACTTCTCTCACAATGGACCCCATGTTCTTGACACTCCTTTAGGATGAAGCTGTCAGTACTGAGCCACAGAAAAGGAACATAATTTCCGATTCCTTTTCCACGCTGAGCCAGTCACGATGTAACACACCCCGCACTGGTCTACAGTCTCTTATTCTCCGAGGAGCCGGTACATGAACTCAGGAAATTCCCCGATGATGTGCGGAAGAGCAGGAAGCTGAAGAGGATGGCAGCGGGAATAGGGAACTCTAAAGTCAGGAGGACAGGTAGGCGATTCTGTGGACACCGATGGTACTTTGCCTCTCAGGTGCCATTGTCCAAAATGTTTCTGGACGCGTTCACAATATCCTGAGAAGGGAGGTTGAGCAGCCAGAAGTCGTGACAAACATTGGCAACAACGACATAGGAAAAGCAAAGGGAGGAGGTCTGGAAAACCGAACACAGGGGGTTAGGAAAAAAGCTGAGAAACAGGAGCTCAAAAGTAGTGATCTCAGGATTGCTGCCTGTGCCACCCGACAGTGGCAATAGGAATAGAATGAGGTGGCAGAGAAATGTGTGGCTGAGCATTTGGAGCAGGGGGCAAGAATTCAGATTTCTGGATAATTGGGACCACTTCCGGGGTTGGTAGGACCTGAACAAAAGGCACGGGTTGCACATGAATCCGATGAGGACCAATATTCTTACGGGCAGATTTACTGGAGCTGTTGGGAGTGTTTTAACCTAAAATGGCCGGGGTACTGGAACTAGGACGATAGAGCTGTGGATGAACCCGCAGTTTTACAAGTAGATGATGGGTTTAACATGAATGTAAGGAAGGACAAGCCGATGACTGGGTTCAAATACAGACGGAGCAAACTGTTAAATTGTACCACATCGACAACATTCAAAAGGGCGGAGATGCAGGACTGAACGCATTGTATTTAAATGCATGCAACATTCAGAATAAGGTGGACAAACTTTTGGCGCAATTAGAGATTGGTCGGTATGACGTTGTCGGCATCCCTGAGTCGTGGCTGAAAGAAGACCATAGCTGGGAGCTTAACGTTAAAAGATTTACGTCTTATCGAAAGGACAGGCAGGAAGGCATAGGCGGTGGTGGTGTGGCCGTGTTGGTTCAAGATGGAATCACATCTTGATAAAGAGGTTACATCGGGTTAGAGAATGTTGAATCTTTGTGGGTGGAGATAGGAAACTACAGGGGTTAAAAAAAGCTTTATGGGAATCTTATATTGGCCTGCAAATAGTAGCGAAGGTGTGGGGTTGAGATTGCAAAGGGAGCTGGGAAAGGCGTGTCAGCAAGGTGATGACATAATTCAATTTGCACGGGGAATTAGAAAATCAAACAAACTTCACGAGTCGGATCACAAGAGAGGGAATTTATTGAATACCTACGAGAGAGCGTTTTAGAGCAGCTTGTGCTTGAGACTACTCAGGAAAATTCTGTCTTTGATTGGGTGTTATGTAATAGCTCGGATCTTATAAGGGAGCTTAATGCAAAAGAACACTGAAATGGTAGTGATCATAATATGAGTGAATTCATACTGCAGTTTGAGAGGGAGAAGCATAACTTATGTTATCAGTATCGCTATGGAATAAAGCGAATTACAGAGGCACGAGAGAGAAGCTTACCCAGGTAGATTGGAGAAGAATACTAGTGGAGATAATGGCACAGCAGAGATGTTTGAAACTTCGGGGAATAGGCCTCAAATTGCAGGATAGATACGGCCCACGGAGGAAGAAGTTCTCAAGTGTCACGTGCAGGCAACCATGGTTGACAAAGGAAGTTAAGGATTGCATAAAAGCCAAGGAAAGGGCATGCAAGATAACAAAAGTGAGGGAAAGTTGGATGAATAGAAAACTTTTAAAATCCAACAAAAGGCAACTAAAAAAGCGATAAGAAGGGAAAAGATGAAATGTGAGGGCAGAAAAGCCAATAATATAAAACAGGATAATAAACACTTTTTTCAGTTATATGAAGAGTAAAAGGGAGGTGAGAGTTGATAGTGGAACACTGGAAAATGATGTCGGTGAGATAGTAATGGTGGACAAACAAATGGCAGAATAGCTTAATGTGTGCTTTGCATATATCTTCACTGTGGAAGATGCTATCAGCATGCAGTGGTCTGCGAGTGACAGGCAGTAGGAGTGAGTGCCATTGCTATTTCAAAAGAAAAAAGTTCCCGGCATACTGAAAGCTCTTAAGGTGCAAAGTCAGCTGGGCCAGATGGACTACATCCCAGAGATCTGAGAGAGGTTGCTGAAGGGATGACGGATGGATTGGTCATGATCTTTGAAGAATCACTTGATTCGGGCATGGTCCCGGAGGACTGGAAGATTGCAATTGTCACTCTAGTCTTTAAGAAGGGGGGAAGGCAAAGGAAGGAAAATTATAGGCCAGTTAGCCAAACCTCAGCGGCTGGGATAGAGTTGGAGTCTCTTACTAAGGTTGTGGTTTCGAGGTACTTTGAGACTAATGACAAAATAAGTCAGCAATGGTTCTGTTAGATTTCATGGTGGAAGTAAGAAGCAGGCTGGACAAAGGAGAGTCAGTGGATGCCATTTACTTGGATTTTCAGAAAGCATTTGATGAGGTGCCGCACACGAACCTGATTAACCAGATAAAATCTACGACGTCACAGGAAAGATACTGGAAGGTGGAGCGGAATTGCTGACAGGCAGCAGGCAGCGAGTGGGAATAAAAAGGGCCTTTTTCTGATTGACTGCCAGTGACTGGTGGTGTTCCTCAGGGATCATTATTGGGACCGCTGCTTTTCAGATTGTTTGTCAATTATTTAGATGATGGAATAAATGTATTTGTGGCAAAGTTTGCGGATGATACAAAGATAGGTGGAGAGGTAGGTACAGCGATTGCAACAGGACAGAGGCCGACGGGAATGTCCGTTTATCAAACTCACAGAGGCCTCCGGGTACAGATCCCGAGATTGGGAAGGTGCCGGGTGTTGTGACAAATGCAAATTGCTTCCTGTCCTCCAGCCACAGCAACAAAAACCTGTCTCCCAGACTCTGACCATCTCTAAACAGGCCTCTAAAGAGACGTATTCAGACTCTCAGTGTGAAATAACAACAAAAACCTGTCTCCCAGACTCTGACAGTCTCTAAACAGGCCTCTAAAGAGACGTATTCAGACTCTCAGAGTGAAATAACAACAAAAACCTGTCTCCCAGACTCTGACAGTCTCGAAACAGGCCTCTAAAGAGACGTATTCAGACTCTCAGTGTGAAATAACAACAAAAACCTGTCTCCCAGACTCTGACAGTCTCTAAACAGGCCTCTATAGAGAAGTAATCAGACTCTCAGTGTAAAATAACAGCAAAAACCTGTCTCCCAGACTCTGACAGTCTCGAAACAGGCCTCCAAAGAGATGTATTCAGACTCTCAGTGTGAAATAACAACAAAAACCTGTCTCCCAGACTCTGACAGTCTCTAAACAGGCCTCTAAAGATACGTATTCAGACTCTCAGAGTGAAATAACAACAAAAACCTGTCTCCCAGACTCTGACAGTCTCTAAACAGGCCTCTATGGAGACGTATTCAGACTCTCAGTGTGAAATAACAACAAAAACCTGTCTCCCAGACTCTGACAGTCTCTAAACAGGCCTCTAAAGAGACGTATTCAGACTCTCAGTGTAAAATAACAACAAAAACCTGTCTCCCAGACTCTGACAGTCTCGAAACAGGCCTCTAAAGAGACGTATTCAGACTCTCAGAGTCAAATAAAGACTTTAAGGTTTCCGTTCCATCGCTTACCTTCCAGATGCGGGGGCACTTCAGATAAACCCCGCTCGGTGTCCATGTAGGCGAATTGGCCGTCACCTGTTGAAACAGATTAACCTGCATGAAGTCTGTTCTGTGTAATACTGTAAATTCATCAGCATTTACATCTGTAACACACAGTGTATTGTTCACCGTACCTCGTTCCCGTATTTCATTCAATATTCTGCTCAGCTTCGGTAAATGGTGATGTAGTTTCACAAAGGATTCCCACATCACCCTCCGGGCCCCGGAGCCCTTCTCCATCACCAGATCCAGGAAGAGTTTGGAAGCGCCCGCTCGTTTTCCCTTCTCCGCGAGGTCAGTCACGCTCTGTAATGAACAATGGGGAATATATTGAGGAGCGGAGGGATGGGTTCAAATCTACCCTGAACATGGACTGACCCAGCACATTCTGCTCGTCACAGATCACTGACAGCAATTGTTCGTAGCAGGAAAAAGAATTTAAAAGAAGTTAGCGTGGCCAGTGATGACTTTCTGAACGCCACAGATTGCGGGGTACTTATCCACTTGGCAAGGTTTAAAAGGAGCAGACATAGTGTGAGTGAGCCAGAGATAGGTAGGTTATTGAGGCTTTGTGTCAGAGAGGGTTCAGTGAGGAGAGGCGGAGGATTTAGGTCGATCTTGGGTAATATTTCCCTTCTCTGTTTCACTGTTAGAACAGTGGGAATGCCAGGCAGCATAGTGGGATGCTCTTCCTACAGGGTGCGGCAAGTCAGGGAGACCTCCAGTGTCCCTGACAACTGCACCTTCGGGAATTTCATCCAGCTGCAGCTTCTTACAGACCGTGCTGAGGAATTGGAGCTGGAGCTGGATAAACCCGGGATCACTCGGGAGACTGAGAGGTTGACTGACAGACTTTACAGGGAGGGAGCTATACCCAAGGCGCAGAACACAGGAAACTGGGTGACTGTCAAGAGGGGGAAGGGAACAGGCAGCCACTACAGGAAACTCCTTGTAACTGGTATACGGATTTCTGTTTCGGGGTATGGTCTCACAGAGGAAAGCCACGGTGATTATGCCTCTGACTCTGAGTTTGGCTTTGTGACTCAGAAGGGATGAGAAGTGCTGATCTGCACTGACAGGGGGAATTCAATGGTTAGGAGAACAGACTGGAGATTCTATTTACGAGAACAGGATTTTTGGATGGTGTCTTGCCAAGGTCAGTAATATCTCATATCGACTCTGAAAGTTTCTTAAGGGCAGGATGAGCAGGTCTTGGTCCACGTTGGTACAAATGACAAGAGTAGGAAGTGTGATGAGATCCTGCAAAGTGATACAGATCCAAAATTTCTTGAAAGTGTTGTCGAAGGTAGATGACGTTGTAAAGCTTTTTGGACATGGGGCTTCATAAATCAAAATATTGAATACAGAAGTTGGAATATTATGTCGAAGTTGATGTTGCAGAGGCTAATTTGAAGCAATGTGTACATCTACCTCCCGGAATGATATCAATAAGATTGAACGAATGCAGAATAAAATACAGATTGTTACCAGGAGTTGAGGATCTGAGATATAGAGAAAGTGTGAATAGGTTAGGACATTATTCCATAAAGTGTAGGAGGACCATGAGAAATGTGAAAGAGATATACACGTTTATAAAAGGTATAGAGAGAGTTATTGCGAAAATGCATTTATTACTGAGGTTGGGTGGGACTGGAATTAGAGATCATAGGGTAATGATGACAGGTGAAAGGCAATATGAGGGGGAACTTGTTCACTCAGAGGTTGCTGAAGAGCGCGGAACGTGCTGCCATCTTAATTAGTCGATGTACATTCGAGTTGATAATTTATGATCAGTTTGGATGTTCATTCAATGGGGGAGTTATGGATGTCTCCAGTCCGGGTTCAGATCAATGGGACTAAGCAGATGATAGGTCGGTGTGGACAAGATGGGCAGAAGAGCCTGTTGCTGTACTGTAGGGTTTGATGACTATGACTAGGTGAAACTATGGCCGGGTCACTGTTGATTTTCGCCAGGGTAATCCCTGGTGAACCGCAGCAGCTTCACCCTTCACTGCCAGGCTCCACGAGGGGTCCAGTGCCAGCCAACAGCTGGAAACTGGCAGTGAGGAGCAGCCAGCAAACTCAGGACTATTGTGTGTGTGTGACAGACCAAAGCCAACAGCTGGAAACTGGCAGTGAGGAGCAGCCAGCAAACTCAGGACTATTGTGCGTGTGTGACAGACCAAAGCCAACTGGTGGTAATGTTGAGTAAGAAGTATGGACTGAAATTGTCAGCTGCCTCACGTGGTATATAGTGTTTGGTATGGTGTCTGGCTCTTCACTAATATTCATTCTGGGTGGCAATAGGTGAATGCACTCCAGTAGCACAAGGACCATTGGAAAGCTGTTTCCTTGTAATTCTATGTTAGCTGTAGATGTTTGGAATATTTTCAGTGGCACTAATGTTGCACTTCCCATGTTAACAGTAAATGCTGCGGTAATTACAAACTCAAATTGGAAGTCACAAGGAACAAAAGGTAACAGAAACATGAGGCATGTTGGGATATTGATCAAAATAAGGGCCAGCAGTTCAAATGAGAGACGATAGTCAGTGTTGCCTGAGTTGAAAATGGGGTTGAAGGTAGACTGAGAATGAGCTGAGAAATATGTCCCTATATATTTGATTTGTGGGAAACCCGTGGGTCATGAGAAGAACACAGACTGGTGAATGGCCATTAAGGTCGAACATTGGGAAGATGATGTGATGTCAGACTGAGTGGTGTAAAGTGGTTCTCTGTCCACTTGCAATGTCCGTCAAGTGTCACATCACTAAAGTCACCTGTCAATCATTGCCTGTATCCTAATCTGTCTATAAATGAATGTGATCAGAAAACTGGAGAGAGGCTTGTATTGGTTAATAAAAGTTCAGGGTTTTCGCAGATGAAAACTCTTTTCTTGATGTTCACCACAAGCATTACAGGATTTTCACTGCCCAGAGGTGCCGTTACACCGGTTCTGTCGGTCTGTGATTGATTCAGTAGAATCTACACTCAGCCTATGTTCCAACCACTTACGTGATACTCTCGCTCATTGAAATGATGATCATGAGTTAACATGAAACCGACTCCCTCCACACCCTCCTCAATCGCCTGCTCCAGTCGCTCCATGTAGAATCTCGTCAACTGGAACAGTTGGTGTTCGTCACAATTTGTCAGGAAGGCGGAGATGGCGGAGTTCAGATCTGTAGTCGGTCATAGAACATAAAGTAGTACAGTGTACCATGCGTATGCGGACACGATGCCAATTTAAACCAATCCCATCTTCAGGAACACGGTCAATATCCCTCCGTTCCCGGCCTACTCATGAGTTCAAACGCCTCCCAGACGCTGCTAGGTATCTGTTTCCAGTCCCTCCCTCGGCAGTTCATTCCAGACACCGATCACTCTCTGTGGAAAACATGCATCCTAAATCCCCTTTAAACTTTACCATCTAAACTTAACCTGTTACCTCAGGTTTTTGTGGTGAAACTCGTCTGCACCCTCTACAGACCCTCCACATCATTCTCAATTTGTGCACAATACTGAAATTGTCTCTTAACCAACGCGTATCCAGTTACAGTCTAACTTTAACAAATACCTCAACTCATCGTTAGCACACTACCAATTGTGTTGCCACCTTCAGGGAGCTATGCACATCCATCACAAGACCCGACAGTACATCAATCTTATTATCAGTCCCAACATTCACTGTGCACATTGCTCGCGAATTTGATTTCTCAAAATGCAACTTCTCACATTTACCTGAATTATCTGTACTTGGTGACTCTCTGTTCCTATTTCTAACTGGATGCTGAACACTTTGACGACAGTCCCAAAGTTATTCAACTCCTCCAACTCTGTAAATCAACGAATAAGTCCACCCAGTATATCATATGATTAACCTATTTGATTCACACACACGACGCATGGCGAAACAGTGATCCTTGCGGACACGACTTTTCACAGACCTTCAGCCTGAACAACGCTCCTCTAGTGCTGACTCCATTTTATGTACCCAAGACGACTTTGAAATCAATTTACAGATTCTCAGCCCGAAACGTTGAAGGTTATTTTTTCTCTATAGGTGCTTCCTGACCTGCTGAGTTCCTCCAGCATTTTGTACGGTGCCCTCTCCACTTATTATTTTGTTTTACTTTAATCCTATTTGCCAAGGACATTTAATTGCTTCAGTAGCCCCCCCCCCCCCCCCGATTCCCTGTGTACAATTTCTCTTGTTCACTGTCTCCTGCACCCAGCCCATCCTCCCTCAATATAACGTTCTTTAACTCGGCCACGGGGAACAGACACCGGGAACTCCCCTCATCTCCATTGGGCAACAACCCGTTAATTTGGGGGAGAATTCACCATTGCCCTTCCAAACAGAAAACACCATCTGTTTCTCTCAATGGCTGTCGGAGGCATTTCCCACATCAGGGCGTACCAAATGCTGACGGAAATTCTATCTGTTCCCTCGACTGTTACATTGCCCGCTGTTGTATTCCTGTCTGAGTGTTACCCACTCCCAGCTTATTCAGGGGCTCCTTCTCCTTTCTCTCAGGTGAAGATTTGCCTGGTGAGCGGAGTGATTCGACCATTCCCGTTGTTAGGTCCCTGCGCTGGAGCTGGTAAATTGTTCCAGTGCTCAAAGTCGCTTTACCAGGTGGAACAATGACCCCGTTTGATGGCACTTTCTTTCTGCCCCATTGTCGCCCAAGTTTATCCCTCTGAACTATTGATAATTTGACTACACGTGCACCATAAGGACAGAGTTTTAATGAGAAAGAGCTCAGTGAGCATACCTGTGTCCATTCTGAGTCTGACTGAGGTTGGTTGATTGTCGTCTTCTTGTCTGCCCTCTGGGTGGCAGAAAGCACCACCTGCTGGCAATGACCTGAATTACACAAATAAAGGAGTGAGTCAGTTACTCTGCCCTTCATAATTTAAACCATGTTTGTAAAGTCACTACTCACTCTCCTACATTCCAGGGAGCAAATGGAGATTGGAACAAAGACCTCCAACTGAACACAAAGTTCAAGAAGATAGCAAGGAAATATAAGGAAACTTTCTTAAAGGAGCGATGCACTGAAGCTGAAGAAGCCAACAGAATTGGAAAAAGAAACACAAGAGACCTTTTGCTGAATGTTAGGGAAATCAAAGGAACATTTCATGTAAAATGAGCGTAGGAAAAGACAAAGAAGGGAAAGACCTTTCAGAAGCAGAGGACATCAAATGGAGTTGGCAGGAACACACAGAAGAATTGCAGAAAGATCCAACAGCGAAGCCACCTGCAATCACTCCCTCATCGATCTAGAGCCAGGCATTCTGGAAAGTGAAGTCGAATGGGTGATAGAAAACATCGCCAATAATAAGGCTGCAGGATGTGATAGGAGTCCAGTTGAATTGTTTAAAACTCTAGAAGGTGATGCTGTAAATGTGTTGCATACAATTTTCCAGCAGATCTGGGGAAAAAATAGCAACAACAATGACCTTTAAGCTGGATTAAGATCTGTTTTTATCCCCATACCCAAGAAGGGAAATGTAAAGGATTGTTCAAATTACCGAACATTTTCATAAGCTAGAAAGGTAATTCTAAAGATCGAGCAAGCAATACTCCAGCAATATATGGAACCCGAACTGCCAGATGTACAAGCTGGTTTTAGAAGAGGCAGAGACACCAGAGCAAATTGCAAACCCATGCTGGATAATGGAGAAATCAAGAGACTTCCAGAAAAGTATTTATCTGTGTTTTATTTACTACTCTAAAGCCTTCAACAGTGTGGACCATAATAAACGACAGCAAATCCTTAAGGAAATGGGGATACCTGGACATCTGCTCTGCTTTATGTGAAACTCAGATAATTTGACCACATCAAGAGAAGACAGTATTCCATGTTGGGTAAAATAGAAGGTAAAGGAAGGAGAGGACAACAGAGGTGACGATGGCTAGATAATACTATCAGTCAATGAGCCTGACCTTGTGGAATCTTGGATAGGCAGTTTCCAACAAGGCAGATTGGTGTGCAGTAACGCTGTTTTATTTCACTGTATTCATCGGCTTTCATGTATGGTTGACTGACTATTGAATTTGAACATAAATTGGACAATGATTGTATCATAAACAATATACAATAATAAATACAATTGTTTTCAGTCAATATCAGACTTGTAAGTGTTGCATTTTGTCCCTCAGATAAATCGCTCATGCAGACAGGGAGCAACCATGTTCCAAGCATCTGACCCCAAAACACCCAGTGGGACAGACTGCTGGCCCGAGGTGGGTCTGTTTACTCCGTTGTTTAAACCCAGACACCTCAAACAAAAGGCAGCCACCGGTTCCCTCCAACCCATTGTGTCATATAGAAAGATCGTGAATTGTTCTCAAAATCACTCAACACCGCACTTGCAGGTTAACACTTTACCGGTGTCCACTACACATATACTGAAGCCTTCTTCAACCTCGCCACTTCAGAAGAGATAAACCCCCTGTTCTCCCACTTCAATCGTTGCCCTTACAGCTCTGCCAACTCCTTGGCGAGAAAGAGCAGCATTAAAAAAACGAGCTTGTTGGCTCATTCCCGGGAGTTTTGTTAGGAAACACATGGTGGGGTCTATGGAGGGAACCCCTTAATGATGAAACGCATATCCCCATTGGTTGGTATGCTAAATTGGCACTTGCTGTCACCAATGAGGGATAAGTGAATTTCACAGCGCTTCACGAGAGATCCCGGGCACGCGCAGCATTTTTAAATCGTCTCAACATCAGCCCGAGAGCGCGAGGGTGACGATGCTTCACGAGAGGGCGCACGTGGGCAGTGGGCGGGGCGGTGAGCTGTTGCGCGCGGTAGACTGTAGAGTAAGTAACAGGGAACGGGGAGCACGGCCCTCGGTCCCGTACCGTGCTGGCCAGGTCACGTCTTAGGAAGGCGGGCTCTGTCGTGGGCAAAGGACTGGAGAGTTTAACATCGGTAGCTGAACGAAGGGCGCTGAGTAGGCTACGGTCAATTATGGATAACTCTGAACATCCTCTACATAGCACCATCCAGAGACAGAGAAGCAGTTTCAGTGACAGGTTACTATCGATGCAATGCTCCTCAGACAGGATGAAGAGGTCAATACTCCCCAATGCCATTAGGCTTTACAATTCTACCTCCAGGACTTAAGAACTTTTTAAAGCTATTAATGCTTTTTGAGACGGTGATTTAGATGCATATCATATTTTTTTACTGAGTTAAGTATTGTATGTAATTGCTGTAGTTTTGCTACAGCAAGTGTATGGGACATTGGAAAAAAAAGTTGAATTTCCCCATGGGGATGAATAAAGTATCTATCTATCTATCTATCTATCTATCTATCTATCTATCTATCTATCTATCTGTCTAAAGAAACTGCGCTCTGAATGGAATCAAGGCTTTACTTTCACTGGTTAGTGAGCAGAAAGATTTGCTGACTCCCGCGATTAACACCGGCAAAACAATAGGAGGGTGAGAGGTGGAGTGAGGGGGAGGGGAAACTGTTGCTCCTTTTCACTACATGATGCCCTGTCCACAGCCAATCCTTCCACAGTCTCTCTGAACATTGCATCTACCTTAATATCAACTCCTCCATCATCTTGCCCAACACCTGCTTCCTATCCCGATATGACTGACTATAAACCGACTTCGGAAGCTATAGCAGTGCTGGCCGCAAGGACATTTATTCAACTTAAGTACAGTTATAACCCATGCTTTGGCACAAGATCAAATGGGAACATTGCAAAATCTATTTCTGCTTAATCACAGATTCATAGGTTCTGAAAATTTATTAGTAGAAAAGTACTTGATGACGACAGGGTATGTAAATGTTTATTATTGGTTGGCATTTGCTAGTTAGGTCTGAATGAAATGTGGTGCTGGGACATTTGGCTTCAAGAGGGTTTGCTCTTAGCAGAGGCTTGCACGACGATATACTCGAGGGCAAGTATATCATTGGAGCTTGCAATAGACAGAGGAGTCAATGACATGTTGCTGTAGTTCACGGTAATTCCACATTTCTGCAGCCACTACAGCATGAAGCACTGCGGCGTCTTATAAAGGGAGGAAATAGTCAACGCATTTTGAGATTATTGTGACCTAACACAGCCAAGCAAGGAAGCAGCAGAGCCGATAAGAGATGAAATGGGCAAACAATGTGAGGGAATGTGCGTGGCTTCACTGAGCTGGGATGCTGACAGCAATTAGTAAATCTGGAGTGATTGCAACTGGCGTAACTGGCACTTCTTCAGTTATTCAGTCCCACGCCAGCTATTTCCTACCTTCCTTGGTACAGAAACTTAATGTCCAAAGGACCAGTGTTAGAGTAAATGAGACTCACCAAACTCTCTCCTGACTAAATCAATGGGAACTCCGAGTCAGATGGGTTCTCTCCAGCTGATGCTCTCAGTCCTCGGGCTGGTTCACTTGTTGTTGTTCCCTTGCTTTCAGTCGTGGTTTGCTTCCCGTTGTGGACTTTTCTTCCAATAAATCTCTCGCCGCAGGTCTAACTTTAACCAGAGAGATGTTGGAACACGTTAACAATACAAAGGAGAACCGAGCATTAAACTGAAATCTAAATCTTGAACGCATAAATAATGATCCGAGTGAAGATATCTGGAACTGTCCCTCACACTTTACAAAACCTGAGATGCGATACAAAGGAACACACACAATAGTGGAGGAACACATCAGGCCAGGCAGCAACTGTATGTCGAATCGACTCTCTTCCATAGATGCTGCCTGGCCTGATGAGTTCCTCCAGCATTTTGTATGCGTTGCTTGAATTTCAAGAAACTGGTGATTTTCTCTTGGTCGTGATGGGATACAAAGAAGTCATTTGCTCAGTCATGGTATAAGACACAAGTCATAATACATAGGGTTAGAATTAGGTGATTCGGTCATTCTAGTCCGCTCCATAATCAATCATAGACGATTATTTTTCCAAACCGTATTTTTGCTTCCCTGCTATAATACTCGACCTATTTAGCAATGCAAAACATAAATGTACCCAACGATCGCCTCCACCACATTCTGTGCCATCAAATTCCACAGATCAACCAACATCTGGCAAAAGTAATTTCTCCCCTCTGAATTTACAGTGGAGTTTCTTTTTATCCTGAGGCTGCACTCTCTGATCAATGACTCTCTGTCTAATCGAGACGTCCTCTCCTTTCCTATTATGTCCAGGCTTGTTGGTATTCAGTTAGTGTAAATAATCACCCCCAACGCCGTTCCCCCCCCCCCCAACCACTATCCCTCTGAATTCCACTGGGCACAGGCCAGGGCCATCAAATGCTCCTCATGCATGGTTTATTATCCACCAGCTTTATCTTAGGAACCTTGTTAGCAACAGCTGTACTGATCATATCTCCAGGAATAACAGGACAATTGATACCAGGATAGTGCACTGGGGAAAAGCTCTGATTTCTTCACTGTTCTACTATCACAAAACGGGAGCTGGTGCCATTTCCAGCAGATTTAACGTGTTCCGTGGTGAGTGTAATGACGAGAAAGTGGAATTAAAGAATCGCTCAGCAAATAAGGAACTGCCGTGGGGAGAGGAGCAAAGTTAACAATTCGGTTTCCCGACCTTTCGTCAGAATGGATTCAAACAAAATCCATTTTTTAGTGGAAATCTTGGGTTGTTCTCCTTGGAGCGGTGTGGTCTGGGGGGAGATCTGATAGAGGTTTATAAGATTATGAAAGATATTGATAGAATAGACAGGGAGTATCTTTTTGCACAGACACAGGACTGTTAGCTCATCCAGTCCGTGCCATGTTCGGTGTGGTCCCATCCCCCTGCACACAGACTATAGCCCTCCACACCTCTCTCATCCATGGATCTCCCTAAACATCTGTTAAGTACTACAATTGAACCTCCATTTCTCACTTCTGCTGGGAGCTGTTTCCGCATTCGCACCACCCTCTGTGAAGTAGTTAGCCCTCAGATTACCCTTAAATATTTCACATTTTGCCCTAAATCCGTGACATCACCCAACCTGAGGGGCAAAAGCTTACTTGCATTCACCCTATTTATACCATCATACTTTTGTATATCTCTAGCAGGGGTGAACAACTTGGGTTCCATGGACCCCTCCGTAGATTATAGGTACAAATAGCATAAAAGAGTTAAACCCTGCTAGGATTTCCCTTCATTCTCCTGTATTCGAGGGAATCAAGTTTGATAATTTTTTACTGAAATACCAGCAACGTCCGTGTAATTTTTCCGGCACTCTTTCACGCTTATTGGTATCTTTCCTCCAAGTAGATGACGAGAACTGAACACAATTCTGCATATTTGGATTCACGGTGTCTTTTACCACTTTCGTATTAATATCCCAACCTCTCTTCACAATAGCCTGCGTGAGTTATAAATGTCAATATATGCCCAAAGCTCTCTTTACGACTCTGAAGCTACCTGCAAGTAATTGTGGATCTGTATTCCCATGTCAATTTGTTTCGTCACATACCACAGCCCCTAACAGTCACTGTGTAAGTCAAATCCTGGTTTGCCCTGCCAACGTGCAACACCCCACACTTATCAACATTAAATGTCATCTGATAGTTTGCAGCCCAGTTTCCAGCTACACACATCTCCAATTCCCATGAGACTTTTAGTACTTTCTAAGTACTCACTTTTAGTACATTCTAAGAGAATATATTAAAAAGCTACAAATGAAATAAACACTCAACAGATAAAGATCATGTGTGGAAAGATAATTGTTCAGGTCAGTGTTGGAATGGCTTTGAACAATTTCTGATTTGTTTTCAGGCCTCCAGCATCTTGAGTGTTTCTTTAATTTCCAGATGCTCACAGACAGGCAACTGTGAGTGGGAATTTCCAAACTTGGTGAGAATACCGGTGAGTGACAAGCAAACCCTCAGACGTAAGGAACCGCGCACGTGATGTCAGATGGCCAAGTAGCCTAACTCTGCTCCAATGTTTTATGGTTTTATGTGGGCGCACCAGAGTGACGTCACGTGTGGGTGAGGCAAGATAGTGGAGGTTTTAATGATTTCAGGAGGAGAACGAAGGTACTTAACGGGTTCCATCACTGAATCCGATGCTGTGTGAAGTAAAGTCCCTTGCCAGGTGCCCTGCTCTGCCATGTTGTCCGTAGAGTAGGAGTTTCTCTTGAGTTGGGTCACAAAACTCAGAATGTTTCTGAAGAACAGTTTCCAGGGTGATCTGATCAGTCAGTGCTGTGTCTCGTTGTTTAGTATTTTCATAAACAACAGTTTTACTACTGTAAACCGGAATTGCCAGTGGGGAAACACAGATTAGTATTAGTTAACAGAAGACCTCTCGTCCCTGCAGTCCTTGTCTCCCGGCAATCTAAACACCCCGACAGTGAACGAATCATTCAGACAACTGATCGCTGACAGGGATTATATCTCTTGGTCGTTAAAGTTCGCCCAGAGTCGGTTGGATGTTGATGTGATGTTTGGAGGATGTCACAGAGAATGAACCGACACCTGAACACTCTCTGCTGTCCCTCTGAAGTCTTGCCACAGGTGGCGCTGCGGGGACGTCCTGCAGATCAGAGCACAGTGCCGAACCCAGCGGATGCCGGTGGTTCTCCTGCTCGGGCGGCGGTGAGTGAGGGGCTGATCTCAGGTTTATGTAATTCGAAGGTCGGTTGAAGTGGGTAAGGGCTGGGACAGAGCTAGGCATCTGGGGGGTCCGGGGTCTCCTGTTTTTAATTTCATTTTATTTTTGCGCCCGAGCCGGGAATGTATGATCAGTTAGTTATGACACCCAAGCTGAGAGGGTGGATGTTGGTGAAGGGGATCTGTCCACATGTGCGATAGTGGGGTGAACGATGGAAACGATGTGGGCCTATCGGCGGGGTGGAAGGAGATTGGGGTCAATAGACAATAAATGCAGTTGGCCATTCGGCCCTTCTATCCAGCACCACCATTCACTAGATCATAGCTGATCTTACACAATCAGTACACCGTTCCTGCCATCTCCCCATATCCCTTGACCCCGCTCTCTATAAGAGCTCTATTTAACTCTCTCTTGAATGCATTCAGAGACTTGGCCTCCACTGCCTTCTGGGGCAGAGCATTCCACATATCCACCACTCTCTGGGTGAAAAAGTTTTTCCGCATCTCAGTTCTAAATGGCTTACCCCTTATTCTTAAACTGTGGCCTCTAGTTCTGTACTCACCCATCAGCGGGAACATGCTTCATGTGGGTTAGCGTGGGTCGTGTGGGTTAGCGAACACAGCTTGACCGGGGATGATGGGTGCCGGGTCAAATCAAGTTGTAAACAACGGAGGATCTTTCCCTTTGGATCAGACAGGATGTGTGTTCTTTCAGGAAGCAACAAATCTTTTGTATTAGTTACTGTCTAATCTTGCTGTTAACAATGAGTTTGTTACAGAGCCCCAGAGTCTGGAAACAGATGATTGGTAAGAAGCAGAGGGTGACGGTGACGGGCTGTTTCTTAACTCGAGTCCAGTGCTTAGTGACATTCAATAATTGGGTTGAGAATTTAAAGGGTATAGGTAGTAAGTTTGCAGCAAGTAAATCCAAGCAGTTACATTTTTTGAAAGATAGTAAGTATAAACAAATCCCTCTGATTCCCTCTCCCCACTCAGAACTGACCAAAAACAACTTCAGAAAATGCAAGACCTTGAAATGAGGTAAAGTGAGTGGCTTTAAAGAGCTGTGCTGCTGACAGCACATTACGACACCTAGAGTGATTGTAACGGGGTCTGACAGAGGCATAACTGGTACTTCTGAGCAAATACAGTCTCACTCCAACTGTTTCCTACACTCCTTTGTACAGGTATGTAATGTCTAAAGGACCAGTGTTTGAGTAAATGAGACTCACCAAACTTTCTCCCAACTGAATAAATGTGAACTCCGAGTCAGAAGGGTTCTCTCTGGTCGGTGCTCTCAGTCCTCGGGCTGGTTCACTTGTTGCTGTTCCCTCGTTTTCAGCCGTGGTTTGCTTCCAGTTGTGGGTTTTTCTTCCAATAAACCTCTCACCGCCGGTCTAACTTCAACCAGACAGATAATAAAGCACATTACCAATACAAAGGAGAGCAAAATATATCCGCTTAACAAAGTTTAAATGTTGAAGACAAATATAACGATCTCAATGAACAAATCTGAAATTGTCCCTTGCACTTCACAAAGCCTGATATGGAACACGAAGGACACATCGTTCAGTTATGGTCAGACACAAGGTGTAGGAGGAGAATTAGATGATTTGGTCCAACGAGTCTGCTCCACTATTAAACCATGTTTTGTTCCACCACCATATTCCTGCCTTCATCCTTTAACTCTGAAGCTACTGATCAATCAAGAACATATTTAAATCTGCCATAAATATATGCAAATCGCAGCCTCAGCCACACTCTGCGGCAACAATTTCCACACAGCAGCCATCCTTTGGCTGAAGAGATTTTTCTCATCTCAATATTTAGGGAAGTGTCTTGACTCTGAGACTGTGCTCTCAGATTGCAGACTCTCCATGTCCACTGTATCGAGGCGTTTCAACAGTCAGTAGGTTTACTTCACCTCCCCACACCACTCCCACCGTCTGAACTCCACTGAGCACGTCCAGACTCATCAAATGCTCCTCATACATAAAGCCGATCATTCCTCAGATTATTCATGTGAACCTTTTTAGCAACAATTGCACTGAACACATTCCCAGGAATAACAGGCAAATTGGTACCAGGATAACTTAGTGGGAAAAGTTGTGGTTTCTTTACAGTTCTCCTATCACAGAATGAGCCATTTCCATTCCCAGGTTAAATCAGGCCCATTTCAGGAAATTTAAACCATTCCTGGGTGAATGTAATAAAAACAAAACTGGAATTACCAGAAATACTCAGCAGGTAAGGAACAGCTGTGGGGAGAGGAACAAATTTGACGATTCAGGTTCACACATTTCGTTAGAATTACTTCAAACATTTTAAGTTTTTACCGCAGACATCCATCATTAAAATCCGTTAGATTTCCACTGCCTGACAGACAGGTGACAGTGAGGGGGAATTTCCATACATGGTTTGAAGACTGAACCCCCAGACCAGAAATACTCGTTCAACACCTCATAAACCTGGGCAGGTTGATCCTCGGGTCCATTTTACTTGGATCTAAAATGATGATATCCCATGACCCAACCTCACAGGGTCACACGGCTGAACCTGTCACTTACCGACGCCAGAAGCCTCGCACATCGTCCACACATCTCACAGCAAGTGGTGTATTCTGGGATACACCCACAACTAATGTCCAAATACTCGAGACTTCTGATTCATTTGGAAGGAGGAATAGCGTGTCCCATCTGTATAAGTACTGACCTTGGCCAAATCCCAAATACTGAGAGCTCCATAGGCCGGAGTTTCCAAAGATTACAGCCCAAACAGCAACTCTCCCAGGACTCCTTGCTCCGGTATTATGATGTAGTGTTTCGGCCAATCAGAGTTCAAAAACACTCCATCAACCTATGGCAGAAGGGGAACCTGATGGTCATCTGACTGGACCAATGATCCGGCTGGAAAACCTGGGTGTGAGTCACCAGATACGGGCATACATTTCACACTGTCTTCAGCCACTAAACTGAACTCAATTTATCATTAACTTATTGTTAAATGAGGTTTTGCCCAGCACAATTGGCCATCATATTTCCTGTAGGATAACAGGAATAAAATGCTTTTGATACAAAATTGAAATAGTATTACTGGAAACTTGTTTCATCAGATAGGATGTGTGGAAACAGAAACTGTGGAAGACGCAGTATCAGAACTGGGACTGTCCAAGATGCTGCCCGGTCTGCTGAACGTTTCCAGCTTTTTCGCTTTTTTACTTTAAATGATGCACAACTATTAACTGACTGCAAGACGTTTGTGATGGCCTGAACAAAGCTGCACAAATGTAATGCCCACATTCATTAGTTTTGTCTGTATTCCAACACAGGAATAATACAGTCCATACTGTCAATGTTCACACCATTTTCCTCACCCCACTATCAGTCTGTTACATCTGCTCCCGAGGCCGCTGTCACTCACTGAGGTACCGTGACCAGAGAGTGATAAAATTGAGAACCTCTCCCTGCAAGTCACATGGGTTGTTACCCTGGCAACAGAGAAAGTGGCTCTCCAAAAAAGACCAAAAAAAAGAAATAACAGACTCACTTTGAATGCTGTCAAGATTAACACTTCGCCATTATGTAACGTTGAAACTAAAAAAATGTAATTATTGATGCGATACAGACTGGCCAGAAATTGACAAGAATTTTGAGATATATCATTGAAGTGATGGGATACAGGCTGGACAGAGGTTGAACAAGATGGTTGATATATATATCATTGAGTTGGTGGGATACAGACTGGACAGAGGTTGAACAAGATGGTTGATATATATCATTGAGGTGAGGGGATACAGACTGGACAGAGGTTGAACAAGATGGTTGATATATATCATTGAGGTGATGGGATACAGGCTGGACAGAGGTTGAACAAGATGGTTGATATATATCATTGAGGTGGTGGAATACAGACTGGACAGAGGTTGAACAAGATGGTTGATATATATCATTGAGGTGATCGGATACAGACTGGACAGATGTTGAACAAGATGGTTGGTATATATCATTGAGGAGATGGGATACAGACTGGACAGAGGTTGAACAAGATGGTTGATATATATCTTTGAGGTGATGGGATACAGACTGGACAGATGTTGAACAAGACGGTTGATATATATCATTGAGGTGAGGGGATACAGGCCGGACAGAGTTTAAACAAGATGCGTGGGGAATGAGCAGATGGAAAAAGGGATCATCATTAGTTTTCTCTTCATTCCAACACAGGAATTATTCTGTACACACGGTCAATGCTCACAACTTCCTCCCCACCCCTTTATCAGTCTGTTACATCTGCTCCTGACGCCACTAACTCTCGCTGAGCAACGGTGATCAGGGAGCGATAAAAATGTTTACCGCTCCTTGCCGGTCACATGGGCTGTTATCCTGGCAATGCAGAAAGCGGCCCTCTGAAAATGACCGAAAAATGTAAACAATGGAGTCAATTTCAAACGCACTGAGTCTCGTTATGACAAGATTAACAGGATTCGATATTACATGTACTTGTTAAAAATAAGACTGTGAACCTTGGTTTTCAATAATTGGTGTGACCCCCCACTACCCCGTATAGCAATAACTTTAGCCAAATGCTTCTGATAACTGTAGATATTCCTGCACATCGGCTCGGAAGAAGTTTAGGCCATTCCGCCTGACAATACTGTTTCAGCTCTGGGATGTTGGTGGGATTCCTTGCCTGAACTGCTGCTGCAGGCCATTCCACAACATTCCCATGGGATTAACGGTAGGACCTTGATTCGACCATTCCAAAAATGCGAAATTTTCTTTTGAAATCACTCTCCTATCGATTTACTCTTGTCTTTCAGATAATTGTCTTGTTGGATTATCCAACTTCAATTAAACTTCAGGTGACGGACTGCTACCCTGACATTGTCCTGTAAAGTGACTTAATATAAAATTAACTCAACTGCTATTTTATAACGTTGAAACTGAAATTGTAATGTTTGCCTTTACCTTTGTAGGCCAACAGGAATAAAAGGCTTTTAATATAAAACTGAAATAATAGTGCTGGAAACTCGTTTCATCAGATTAGATTTGTGGAAAGAAAACTGTGGAAGACCCAGTGTCAGAACTGGGACTGTCCAAGATGCTGCCCGATCTGCTGAACGGTTCCAGCATTTTCTCTTTTTACTTTAAATGATGCACAACTATTGACTGATTACAAGACGTTTGTAACGGCCTGAACAAAGTTGCACAAATTTAAGTCCCACATTCATCAGTTTTCTCTTCATTCCAAAACAGGGTTAATACAGTCGATACAGTCAATGCTCACAACATCCTCCCCACCCCACTATCAGTCTGTTCCATCTGCTCCCAAGGCCGCTAACTCTCAATGAGAGGAAGTGACCAGAGAGCGATAAAAATGTGCACCACTCCCTGCAGATCCTGTGGCTGTTCCTGGCAACAGGGAAACTGCCTCTCCAAACATGACCAAAACAGGAAATAACAGACTCAATTTTAAACACTGAGAGTCTCCGTCTGACAAAGATTAACACAGCGGCCATTTGGTAACTTTGAAACTAAAATTGTAGTGACTGTCTTTATCCTTCCTCATTCTGCATTAAATAAATCCTCTGGTAGTTCCAGGTAACAAACACTGATTTCAGAAATAATTCCATGAGGCAAAATACTTCACAAAATATCTTCGGAGTGAAGATCTCACAACACGGATCGACCTCGATGGGTTTTGTCCAGGAAGGGGGTGAGACCGCGAGTTCGGGGAAGTTACCGGGACTCACTGCCCAGCATCGCTCGGGACCGGACTCAGTACTCACCGCATGGATCTTGTCGGTCTCGCTCCGCTGAGAATAATCCGACCCCCCGGCTCCCCGCCCGAGGGGGGCGAGGACCCTCTGCCGATCCGGATCCCGCCGACAATCCGCCGCTCCAGACCCGCTTCAGCAAAGACAAAGAATCACCGCCCGTCCCGGGAATGTGAGCAGGCGCAGTGTGCATATTACGTCATCACGGAGGGGGCGGGGCCTCGGATACAAACCCGCAGATGCCGCCAATCCGCGGTAAAACAGGATCACGTGACCCGGTGACTGTTCCTCGCCCCTCACACGCTGCTCGACCCATCGGCCTCATTTCCCACATTATTTCACATTCACAGCTCTCCCACCTCAGACACGTTTCTGCCCGATCCCCATTTCCTCGATCATGGAATTAATTTCCATCTTCTGCAGCCCCGTGTCCAACACTCACCTCCCACCCCCGATACTATTTCCACCTTCTCACCTCCCCCTCACCTGGATCCACCTCTCACTCCCGAGCTCTTGCCCCATCCTCACCCCTCACCTCTTTTCTCTGACTATTTCCCGTCCACTCTCAGTCCAGAGGGAGGGTCTCGGCCCGAAATGTTGACGGTCCATTTTCCTCCACAAATGCTGCCCGACCCACTGAGTTCCTCCGGCAGTTTGTTCTTTGGTCTGTATAACCCGTGTTAGTATGGGGAGCAGGATTTTACACCATATTCCAGGTACAATCTTAACAAAGCACAAATAATTGTCACTTTGCCCGGACCACTGGCCCCGCTTGCAGGGCAACAGTCTGCCGGTGTTTGCCCCCCAATGTGGTGAATCCCTCTGCTCGACACCACCGTGGGCTCAGACATTTCCACAGATGAGCCCCTCCTGTCCCCACCGGGACAAACATCCTGTCCGCCCCCTCTATCACCATCTTCATACTGTCAATAAAATACCTCGTCTCCCACCCTCCCCGGGGATCCGGCATCAAACCGACGGGCCGAGCGGTCTCCTTCTACCTCTTAGCAATACATCAGACGCCGGCCGCAGGAGACGCTTCACAAACGCCCCAACTTCCCTCGTAGGGAAATAGAAATAAATCAGAAAGCGGACATTTACTTTGAGGTATTCTCCGCTCTGAGGAGGCTGTCGGCGCTTGAGCGGGAGACGGACTCAGCGGGGTAACGCCCACTCGGCCTGTCCGCCTCCGCGACTGGTTGTAACCAGTGATTGACATCGCTTCGCACCAATGGGAATAGCGCAGCTCCTGAATCCTCTGTTGAAAGCTCGAGCACAGCAGCGCGTGAGTGACGTAAGACACCGCGCACGTGAGGTTAGATCCCGGTGTGGGGAGCCCAGGTGTGACGTCAGGCCCGTAGTGGGAGGAGCTGTGGACGTCACCTGTGGGGGAGCGCAGGCATTTAAAAGCACCTTAATGGACTTTTCAGTGGGACAACAACATTAATGACGAGTTTCATCACTGAATCCAGTGTTGTGGGATGTAAAGTCCGCTGTTATGTGTCCGGCTGTGCCGTGTTGTTGTTGGAGTGGGCAGCGTGGTGTTTGTCTCGATTCGGGTCACAACACCAGAATTGCCAGCGGGGTCCACACACAGTGTATTAGTCAACAGAAAGCCTCTCGTCCCTGCAGTCTTTGTCTCCTGGTAAACTCAACACCCTGACAGTGTTGACCATAGATACCCCTTCCTCTCAGAGTCAGGGGATCATTCTGACAGCTGATCGCAGCGAGGAATTATATTTATTGGTCATTAAAGTTCACCCAGGTTCGTTTGGACAGATTTGATGTGGAGTTCGGGGTGTCACAGTGAAAGGGCCGGACGGCCGAACTCTCTCCGTTGTCCAAACATCCTTCCAGGTGAGGCGACACTTCACCTGTGAATCTTCCGGGGTCGCCTGTTGTGTCCGCTGCTCCCGATGCGGCCGCCTCTACACTGGTGACACCGGCTCCTCCGCAGTTGTGCGGGGTAGGAGTGTTTTTTTTTTGGGAGGGGGGCGGTCGATGACATTGTTCCCTTTTGTGTGGGAGGGGTGGGTTTTGGGGGTTTGATGATCGGGATGTTTTGGGGGTTTAATGCGGGGGTTGAGGTGGGAGTTTGATTTTTCTCTCTGAACGACTTTCATGCTCTTTCTTTGTTTCGTAGTTTTCTGTAGAAGAAAAAAAGCTCAAAAATTGTTTACGGATACCTGCTTTGATAATAAATTAACCTTTGAACTATCCGCTCCGAGCGGGACTTCGTGTTGTCCAACAATTTTCATTCCGATTCCCTCTGGGGAATCTTTTGATGTTGAAAATGATCATAAACCTCTGATTGCATTGTTTTATGCGGGGGTGGGGAGTGGGAGTGTGATTTTTCTCTCTGATAGATGCTACCCGGCCGGCTGACTTCCGCCAGCGTTTTGTTTGTTGTGCTTTGGATTTCCAGCATCTGCAGACTTTGTCGTGTTTGTCATTTAACGCTCCGTTGTCCCTCCCGCCTCCGGCCACTGTGTCCCTCTGTAGGGACCCCCGACCACGGCTTCTGCAGCCCAGAACCTCCTGCTAAACGCAGGCGCAGTGCCGACCGTAGCTATTATTCTGTTCAGGCGTCCGTGAAGAAGGGTCTGATCACGGGTTTGTGGCAATCGGGGGACGGTTGGTGTGGAATCACAACTTTGTGGGCCGAAGGGCCTGTATCGTGCTGTAGGTTTTCTATGTTTCTATGAAAAGTGCCGGGAACGAGCTCTGCCGGACGGCTGGAGGCTCCGGGCTCTCCGGTCCCGCAGCCCCGGTTTTAGCTTTGCGCCCTAGCCCGGGCTGTGGGATCAGTTAGTTGTGGTTCCCAGGCTGGGAGGGGTTTAGGGTGAAGGGAATCTGTCTGTGTGTGTGGGGAGAGGTTACGGTGGACTGTGGGTATGGGGTGAGTGGAGGGAAAGGTGTGGAACCGTAGTCGGGGGGAGGAGGGTGGGGTTGCTGTTGTGAGAAAGTGGGATGATCGGACGTTTCGTGACCCGGGTCGAATAAAGTTGTGAACAGGGCAGGATCTGTTCCATTGTATCGGACGTTCGCGTGTCCTTTCAGGAAGCAGCAATTCTCTCTTCAAATGAATTGCTGTCTAATCTTGCTGTTAACATGGTGTTTGTTACAAAGCCCCAGTGTCTGGAAGAGCTGTCACCGTCATGGGCTGTTGGTGCAGATTGGGATGGCGGTGGGGTGTCAGTGACCTCTGTATTTGAGAACAACATGGGTTTCTACATCCTCCTGTGAGATATAAATGTACCTCACAGTGGATTCAGATCAGCTGGCATATCTGGAGTTTGCAAAGGCGAATGGAACAGGGAAGGGGTGAGGAGAGAGAGTTTTAACCAGCGAAACATGCTCTGGGGTGGAGGGGTACAGGAGCTGTCTGATAGATCGTTTTACAGTAATTGTATTTTTATATAATCTCACAGACGGTAACTGAGGAAGGAGCTTGTTGAGGGAGGATACCCGGAGGTGAGCAGGTCAGACACGGTATCAGGAGAGTGACAGTGATGTGATTTCCTGTGTCACGGGTACAGACAGTCGTCTCAAGTGAGGAGTTTGTGTGGAGATGCAGCTTCCCTGGAGGTGGAGGAAAGAGTACACACCAACAGGTGGAACCAGCTGTGGGAAGACATGTATTGTCAGGTCTGACGACGAGCTGAATATGCAATAACTTTAAGACTGAATCAGAAAACCATTCCGAGAGTATTTGAAATGTCAGAAGCAGGGGAGATGTGATCACATGTGCAGAGGGCAGGGGTTGTGTCTCCATCAGACCCTCAGTGAGATGCTTCAAGTTACGATGTGCAGGGATGAAATCACAGTGTTCGGGGTCTGATTTAATCACTGATTCTGACACAGTGAGAGGGTTAGTTTTGCTGTAAGCCGGCAACATTAATGGAAGAAGACACAGGAACTTCATCAATTGCCAGTTGTTTAGCAGAAGTGATCAATTTGTATATTACTTTGACAGAAGCAGATATTCACAATGGTGACAAAGGGGTGCAGTCTGGCTTATTTCAGGTTGGAGTGGGGTGTGGAGTTTTGAAATGAATGCCTTGAATTCCTATCGTTAATTTAGCATGTCCAGAGTGGTGGATCACACAGGACGGAAACAGGCCTTTGGCCGGCCATACCTGTTCTGACCATCCACTCACTGTCTACACTGGTCCCATTTATCAGCACTTGGTTCGTAGCCGACTCTATCTCGGCAGTTTCAATGCTCATCCACTTCGTAAATGTTGTGAAGGGACCAGCCTCCACCACCACCTAGAGCATTGAGTTCCAGATTTCAGCTATGCTCTGAGTGACAAATCTCCTCCTCAGATCCCTCTAAACCTCTTCATCCTCTGCTTAAATCCATGCCCTCTTATCTGTGAAACCTCTATCCCAGGATCGGGGCCGATATGGGCATCAGTGAGGCCTTCGATAAGGTTCAGCATGGTAAGTTGCTGTGGAAAGTCAGATCACACGGGATCCAGGGAGAGCTGGCTCACTAGTTGCACAGTTGTCTTGATGGCAGGAAGCAGAGAGTGATGGTGGGAGGCTGTTTATTGGACTCGAGGCCCGGGCTTAGTGAGGTTCCCCAGGGTTACACCCCATTGCTCTCATTATTCATTGATATTTAATGATATATCCGTTTGCACAGTTTGTTGAATTCTATGCTCCACTTGATCTTTCATTGATCCTGTTACTATTCTATAGATTTACTAAGTGTTCCTGTAGGAAAAACTATCTCAGGGTTGCATGTGGTGACATATATGTACTCTGATAACAACATTTACTTTGAATATCAACCATTGCTACTTGTCATCTAGATCAATAATTTGGCTGAGAATGTACAGGGTATGGAGAGTAGGTTTGCCGCAAGTTCAAATAATTAGTTTTTCTGAAAGATATTAAGTATAACCTCTCCGCTCTGTTTCACTCTCCGTGCTCGACCACCCCTCCCCATTATTTTCTTCCCTCTCTGCTCCGTCCTCCCTCTCACGCTGACATTGGACATACGTTCAGGGTGAAAGTGAATTATTTTCGGGGAACATGAAGGGGAATTCTCCACTCAGATGTTGGTGAGAGTGTGGAATGAGCTGCCAGTGGAAGTGGAGGATGTGGCTTTGATTGAGACACTCAAGAGGAATTTGGGTGAGGACGTGTATGGGAGGTGTATGGAGGCTCTGGTGCAGGTAGCTGGAACCAGGCAGTAACAACAAAAACGGGTCGGCATGGACTAGAAGGGCTGAAAGAATGCAGAAAAAATTACGCGGTTATTGCCGGGACTGAATATTTTTAATTAAACAGAAAGGTTACATATGTCAGCACTTTATTCCCGAGCGGGTAGGGACCGAGGGGAGATTTCATAGAGGTGTACAACACTATGAGGCGGATGGAGAGTGTGAATGCAAGCGGGCTTTCTCCACTGATGTTCGGTGAGAATACAACTAGAAATCATGGGCGAATGGTGAAACGTGAAAAGTTTAATGGAAACATGAGGGGAAACTTCTTCACCCAGAGGGTGGTCAGAGTGTAGACAGTGTCGCCAACGCAAGTAGTGATTGAGACTCCGATGCCAATGTTTACGAAATGATTGGATATGTACTGAGATATGGATGGCCACGGTCCGGGTTCAGTCGATGGCAGTAGGCAGTTTAAGTAATTCCTCAGTGGCCTGACGGGTTGAAGACCCTGTTTCTGTGCAGTGGATCCCTATCGGTGTCTGACTGTATGTCTGGGTTAGAACTTCAGTGTGTCGCAGCACCGACCAATCTATAAAGTCGTTGATCCTGTTCTTGAATGGTTATAGCATGAGAAGATGGAAGCTTTGGAAATTGTTTATTCTGTATTCCCCAATTGCCTGCGATGGTTTTCAAGGAAGACAAGAGTGAGCCCGGATATTTGCTTTGCCTTCGCTGCGTTTTCAGTTTGTGTAGATTTGTATGTTTCATTTATTATTGATTTCAATGGGAGACACGGATTCCACACCGGCCATGTGGATTCAGGGTTAAATGGATCGAAATATGAGCGTATCTACACCCGACACGATAAAACCACGATTCAGAGGTAAATTGGCATTCAGATAAATTGGTCTGTACTTGAATTGGGAATTTGGAATTGACATTTTGGAAGGCCGGTTCTTTTAGTAAGCACTAGAAGCTGCTGCTGAACACTTTGAAATGCTGGTTTTAAGTTCTCGGGTTTCACTGAAAATCAGGTTGTAAAGTCATTGTAGCATTTGCCCTGTAATATGTAAATGACAGGTCAGTTTCGAAAACGCGCTGGTGCAGTCAGTCGCTCAGCGATTTGTTTACATCGTCAGTCCTAATTCCATTAATTATCCAGGTGCTGCTGTGTGATCAGATTAAATCGATTATTTCCTCAGCCCTGTTTCTTGGAGCACTGTAACTGCGGACTCGCAATAGAGTTGTAAAGTGTACCGAAGTTTCGACTCTCCATGCGGAACACGGCTGCCCTTTGTCTTCCAGCCAGAATTCACTCTGTCTACCACATCATCTGCTTTCGGCTAGGAAGCCAATTCTGAATCAACGCAGTCAGGTTCCCCTCGATCCCATGCCTTCTGACTTTCTGAATGAGTCCACTTTGGGGAGCTGATGAAAAGCCTGAGCATAATTAATGCACCCACATCGACTGTTCAAATTCCTCTATTTGATTGATTTTCACTTTTTCAAATAACTCAATCTGGCTAATAAAGGACAACATGCCATGTTGTTTCTCCTTAACCAGACTACGTTTCTCCAAATACACATAAATTCCTTCTTCAATTATCCTCTCCTGTAGTTTACCCACTACTGATGTAAAACTGCCTGCTTATAATTACAAGAAATATCCCTATCATCTTTCGTCAACAAATGAATAACATTTTCCACTCTCCAATCATCTATTTCTACTTCCCTGGCCAGCGAAGACACAAATATCCTGTCCAAAAGTGCAGCAATATCTTTGCTCGCCTTCCAAAATTACCTGGACTATATCCCTTTCGGCACCGGGGAATCATCTATCATAATGTTTTCCAAGTTTCCAGCGCATCCTTTTTCTCAGCGTCGGCAGGTTCTGGCATTTCTGCATTTTGACGCTGTGTTCACATTGACCTATGTATTCAGTGAGGAGCTTCACCGCCTCCTTGGACTCCAGACACAAGTTTTCCTCTTTTACATCTGATCTGCCCACACTCTCTCTGGTCATCTTTCTGTTCTTCACTTATCTTAGTGCAACTCTACTCCCCTTCTAACTTTGATGTCCATTGTTAAATTCATTTTCTATCTACATTGTTACTCGCCCTAAGCCAATCTGATCCTTTCTTCCTGAAACTTAAGTATCTTTCTTTCTTCCTCTTGACAAGCTGTTCCAATTTCTTGTCAGCAAGGGTTACTTTCCGCTATCGTCCTTTCCCTGCCTCAATGAGACAAGCTTTTACTGAACCCCATGTAAGTGTTTCCTGAACAATCTCCACATATGTGTTGTGCATTTCCCTGAGTACATCATTTTCCTATTTACCTTCCCAAGTTCCTGCCACGTAGCCCGATATATCGCAATTAAATAATTCCATGCTCTCTGGTCCTATCCCCGTGCAGGGTGGATGTCGGGGAGTTCTCCCTGTCGTTCTGAAATGCTGACCCGCGTAGAGATCTGTCACCTGATCCGTTTCGTTATCTAATATTAGATACCGTATGGACTGTTCGCAAGTCCGCCTGTCTTCATATAGTGACATGAATCCTTCCAGCACACAACTGAGGATTTCTGTCATAACCAAACCTTTTACCCTGGGGATGTGCCAAAGAATATTAGGGAATTTTCAGTTGCCCTTGCAAATAACATGACACGTGTCCAAGTTCCGCTTCCCGATCGGTACCACCCTGTTTCAGTCGCCGTTTTTATTTTTGTTCAACTTGTGGGCGGCTGTATAGAATACTCCAAATGGGGAGATCGCGTCCTTCATGTTTCTGTGTTCGTCTCACAGTCTATCAACAAACGAACGCTCCACGTTGTTCTCCCTTTCTGCAGCTGCGATACTATCCCTGGTTTCCCATCGCACTCCCATTACACTCTGTTACCCGACCCTGTCCATTTTGAAACACCTAAAACTCGGAAAGCCCTGAAGCCATCCCTGCCCTGTTGACACATTTCAGTGGCCATTGACATTGTCAATTTATAATTTCCTGTCAGACACATATCATGTTCAGATGTTCGCGCAACCAGCGTTTATTTAAGTATGTAAAATTAGTCTATGTACATTAGCGAATCTTATGTACCTTTCACAGACAGGCGAGTGTCTGTGATAGATTGTAACATAATTGAACCAATCTAACATTCACGGTAGCAGCATTGAGCGTTTGTATTGCTACCTACCTGAACTGTATCACGTCAGCAATCTTCCGCCAATTCTCCAATTCCCGGATGACCAGGCATATGAATGGTTGAATTTATGACATACTTGCCAAGCCTGTTCATTTTAATACGGCTTTATTTGAAAACTCCGCTGAATTGCCATTGTAGGCGGACGTTATCTACACAGATGGCCATTTAATGTAAACACATACTTCATTCCATTCCTCAGCTCCTCTCTGAATTTCCTCTGTGTCAGTGTATAGATACAAGTATTGGTGCACATGCTGAGCATTTGCAACATTAACCCAAATTGTTGGAGGATATATACCGGGGAACTCAAATATCTGTCCTCGTAAAAATAGTTTTGCGCTTGCCATTTTAGAGAACGGGCTACATGGGGAATCCACAATAATATGAAATTAGCTGATATAGAAAACAGCAAAATCATCGATTTTCTGCGCTTTTCCAACTCGGCATCTTTCTGATTGTCGCTGCTGTGCCGAAGCTTTCTGCGGACTCTATTTGCCACCACGATATGTCTTACGGTTAACCCATTAAACACCAGGATTAAGCCGATTGGGATCAATGGTGTTAAAATACGGTCCAGTAATTCGTATCCTTTCCACACGGGTGAAGTAGCGTACTCATCTGTGAGGGTGCACCGCCACGGCGTGTTGTCAATGATGCCGTAAGGTTCAATGACAAAGTAAAACGGGACACCTCTCCCGCAGTTCACTATAACCACGGTCACGATAACCACCGTTGCTGTTCTCTCGGTGCAGTATCGCTCCCGCAACTTTTCGCAACATATTGCGATGAAGCGATCGAAGGTAAAACTGACCGTGAACCAAACAGAACAGTCCGACGTTACGACCCGAAATACAAGTGTCAGTGCGCACACAGGAGTGATGAGCAGGGATCTGGAATAAAAGTAGATATTGTTGGTCTGATCCATTAAAGCAGCAACGATAACCACCAGTAGATCGGCTGCTGCCATTCCAACCAGGTAACGGGTGATGCATTTGGAGAGTCCGCATTTTCCCCGAGAGAGGATCACCATCGCCGTTAAATTAACTGCAAGAAATTTGAAAAGAGATTAGAGATATGGTCATCTCCCTGCATGCCCCCATTCTACCGATGGTATGCAGGGTAAGGTCTTGGAAGTGGAAAGCGGGAGTCTGCGTCGCTGCACTCCGGCTGGGCAGGTTCGAGCAAAGAATCTGAGTTCCATGGCTCACGTACCGGTGAACGGACGATCGTCCCTGTAAACAACACCATTTCCATTACTAGAGGTGAAAGAGCTAAAGGGATTGTTTGCAGTCGTGACAAAGTGGAATCAAAAGATACAAAACACAATTTATCATTTACCAACCCGCGTGTCGGAAATAGACTGGACAGTCATTTAAATAAGCTGCTATGTTGTTTTAAGCTCGAAGTGTCTGCACTGATAGAAACTCGGACCTAGAAAAGCAGAGACCAGCATCACTTCAGAAAGCCTAGCGAGGTGAAATTATGAAACAATGTCAATATCGGTATATGCGTAATTGACAAATGAATAATCACTTCGAACAAAGTACGAAAATGAAAATTAAACCATTGGATGCCTGAAACCTCCATTCCGGAAACACGTTTCAGCCGACGGTAGCATCTGTGCTCAGTAACAGTGCGAATACCGCAGCAGAGTAACGACGGCACCATACATAAAGTAACCAGCTCCGGCATTTACCGGCGACACCAACCGCTACAAGTGTGGGATAGAAAATGGCCGCGATGTAGTAAATCGCCGGATATCCCATATTCGTTCAGAAGCAGCGTTCAGTTGTACGGAACGTTTCAGCTGCTCAGATGGACTGGTGATCGGTTTAGCAGACTTTTATTGAGGAGAGAGCAATTCCACTGAGGCAATTAGCGTGGCTATCACGTCAGGGACATTAGTGACAACCAACAGCACAAACACTTACGTTAAACTATTTTTACTCTCTCAATCCCCTTGTCATGAATTTGACTCCTCAAGGGATTTTGCAATGTAATTACTTTAAAACAAAATATGATGTGCTTTTTTTCCCATGTTATTTTCCATGATACCTGGCTTCAGCTATTTAAATGAAGATATATTTTGTCATTGTTGCTTTTAAATCAGGCATTCAGCTTGAAGTCGATTTATCTGGAATATTTGACGGAACACATTCGCTTCTGAAATTGAGGGGGGTTTGTTCTGGCGGCTGAAATGGAGAACACTTATTTATTAAAGGGGAACTTCCATCATCTTTTCTTTCCTTCGTTCCAGTCATTCCGGGCGGTTTGAGTGATGGAAATCACAGTGACAGCTGACATGTGTTACAATAAAATGCACTGCACATATTCCTCCAAACACTTTAAAAGATCCGCAGCGATATTCCAGAGGCCTGTGATCAAAAAGGGAACGTGTCCTCGGGAGATTAGCGAGGGCTGTGGACAGTTTGAAGAACAATGTTTTCCAGCGCACACATGGGCCGTTTGGCAGGAACTTGACCTCTGCCAGTGAAGGACTTGACCGCCCCATACCCGTGACGTGCGATGCAGTCTGTTTAACTTTAAAGATATTCTCAGTCCTGCCACAATTCTACCATTATTTCTCCATCCATTCTCTGTTTGAACAAATATAGTAAGCAAAATCTACGATCAATCAGCAGGTTCTCAGACTGTTGTATCATTTGCCACGAAGTTGTATATTTCCCCCTCTGATTTACTGTCAGGTCTATTGCCTTTCGAGCGTCACTGTGAGTATGTGCAGAACAGCGGAAGTGTTCAAGCTCACCTGTCAATCACACTTCCTTCTGCTCCTGCAGCGCACCGCTCCGTGCCGATTGTGGTTCTCGTACTGATGAGCGGCCCTCGGCTTATTGGAGAGAGTCTCATCACTCCGTTTCCATTGTGGAACTCGTACTAATGTGCGGCCCTCGGTTGACTCGAGAAAGTATCACCTCAGCCTTCAAAGTCATCCTTCCAAAGTGAATCACTCCGTAACGTTCCGGGTTGAACTCCATCTGTATCTTCCCAGCGCTGCTCTGCGTCCTGTCACTGTCCTGTTGTAAACTCTGACTACCTTCTGTACTATCCCTAATTCCACCAACCTCCACATCATTGCAAATACAATAAACCACCCTTCCACATTTATTCACATCATTTTAAAGCACAAATATCCTGGGGTCTCAGAACAGATCTCTGCAGGACACCACTGGCACCAGCATCCAGGGAGAAAACGCTCCATCCACAACTACCCTCTGCCTTCTGGGGCGTCAGTCCTGAATCCACAAGCCAACTTTCCCAGGATACCAAACCTTCTGAAAGGTCCTGCCATGGTTAACCGTAAGTAGAACCGTCACATCCTCACAGAATTGAACCAGGCTCGTGAGTCATGATCTGCCCCTCACAAAGCAATGCTGACTCTCCCAAATTAGGTAATCTTTCTCCAAATTCTCGTAAATCCTGTTTCTAAGAAAGTTCTCTGATAATTTGCCCATCACTGAAGTAGGACTCACCGCTTCCCGCAGTCACTCAGGCTTTCTCCCGACCACACAAGAAAACGTATTTAACCTACTGTACTTTTATTTTCAAAAGTTCCAGTACATCCTCTCTCTTAACTTCGGTATGTTGTCGCACATCGGCCTATTTAACGACCTCCTCACAAGTATCCCTCTCACTGGTGAATTCTGAACTAAAGTCTTCATTCAGGACCTTCCTTTCTTCCCGCGACCTCAGGGGCTTGGTTCATCTTCTATCCCCGACCGGTCCTACATTCATTCCAGTCATCATTTTCTTCACATACACCTAGAATGGCTTGGGGTTTTCCTGAAAGCCAATGCAGACCTTCTGTAGACGTTTCTAGTGATCCTAATTCCATTCTTCTGTTTGTCCCCGGCTACTTTGTAGATCTACAGTCATGTCTGATCCTTGCTTTCTAATCCTGAGGTCAGCTTCCTGAAGCTTCTTTCTTCCTCCTGACCAGATGTTTCACATCTCTTGTCAACCATTGTTCCTTCACCCTACCGTCCTTTCCCTGTCTGGATGGGGAAAACCTCTCCAGAACCCCGTTTAAGTGCAGCCTAAAATATATTCACATTTCCGATGTAAATTTTCCAGAACATATCCATTCCTGATTTATGCATTGATGTTCCAGCCTAATATCTTCATAATTCCACTTGCACAGTTAATTACATCGGGAAATGACACAGACCTGTGGGACGAGAGCGGGTAGAGTGATTAACTTGAACCCTGACAAGGGGCAGTGGGCAGAGAGTGTGGCAATGCGATGGGTATGGGGAATGACACGAGGTTGTGGGGACACAGCGGGGCATTGAGATTACTTGGTGACTGACGCGGGCTTGTGTCATTAATGTATGTAACCATTTTACGAAAGGAGGGTGCTGGAACCCTTATGATTTCCCTGCCGACACAACCGATCCACAGACGGCGCAATAGTCACTGCTCTACACACCGTCCTTACACAGCTGGAGAAGAAGGATGCTTATGTGGGGATGCTATTCTTGGACGACAGTTCAGCATTCAACACCATCATTCCCCCCAGGCTCGACAGGATGCTCAGAGATCTCGTCCTTGACCCTGCCTCTCAGATCGCCAGCAGGTTGTCAGAGTGGGCTCCCTTACCTCCACTCATCTGACTTTCATCACAGGAGCACCTCAGGGCCATGTACTGAGGCCGCTCCCTTACTCCCTGTATATCCATGACTGTATCGACACCCACAGCTCCAATCCGTTAATTAAATTTGCCAACGATACTATATTGATTGGACTAATCTCAAAAAATAACGAAGTGGCCTACAGGGAAGAAGTTATCTCTCTGACACAGTGCCGTCAAGTAAACAACTTCTCCCTCAGTGTCGCAAAAACAAAAGCGCTGGATGTGGATTACAGGAGGAATGGAGACGGGGTAACCCCTATTGACATCAATGGATCTGGGGTTGAGAGGGTAAACAGCTTTAAGTTCCTCGGCATCCAGATCACCGAGGACCTCACCTGACATGTACACACTGGCTGTGTGGTGAAAAAGGCACAACAGCTCACTTAGAGATTATAAGCTGTATTCGGTCCCTTTTCTTAGAAAGGATGGGCTAATACTTGAGTGAGATTAACAGAGGTTTATGAAAATGATTCCAGGATTGAATACCTTGTCATATAAAGAGATTTTGATGGGTAATACAATTTAAACCTATCGAATGACCCCGATGGGCTGGATGTGGAGGGGCCGTGTCCTATGTGTGGGAGAGTCTATGACCAGAGGAGATATTTTCTGAATAGAGGGTCGTCCATTTGCAACGTTGATGAGTTTAGCCAGAGAGTGGTGACTCTGTGGAATTCGTTGCCACAGGCAGCTGTAGAGGCCAAGACTTTGTGCTTATTTAAGACAGAGGTTGATAGATTCTTGACTTGTCAGGACATGAAGGGATACAGGGCGAAAGCCGGAGATTGGGTCTGAGAGGAAAATTGGACCAGCCATGATGAAATGGCTGAGCAGACTCGATAACCTAACTCTGCTCCCATGTCTTTTGCTCTTATGTTTAATATCCATCTCTCAGTTGTATTGTATCTGGCTGATCTGGTTCATGCATTGCCAGCTCTACTGCAACGTTCATCATTCTGCTCTGCACTGACCCTGTCTAAAGTTCATGTCTTTCCCTTTAAAATATAGTTCTACTATTTATTTAATTAATTCTTCTACCTTTGATGATGGAGGAGCGAGCGACTGTCTATACAGGGTATGTCAACCTATAATAATTATTACTATATTTTACTTGTTTCTCAGCTCAAGCTGGTATAACGAGGTAGAGCCATTGCGAAACACACTCATTTCTCAGTTTGCTAGGAAATCGTGTGCTCAAGTTGCTGGGATGTCTTCTATGGGCAGACAAGAGTGGTTCACTTGATCTTCCATAGTGACCATTTCTTCATGTTTCTGGATTGTGCTCTCATTTGAGTTTAGTGGTGTGTATTTTGTATTAGTTTTACATATGCCGGCATACAGTGCTCAATTCTGGTTTCGATAAGAAAAACATATCCTGAGGAGGTTTTTTTTAATTAACACCCATCCCTATCTCCCAGTTTCACAGATGAAGTACCTCCTTGTTATTCTTCCTCCCCTGCCCACTACACTTCTTACTCTGATATATCATCTCCTTTTTTTTTTAAAAAAAAAGCCAATAATTCAAGAGTATCGTGGACAGAGGTGAGTATAAATGTCAATACTAATGAGAGGCTGGAACGCCTGGAGATAGATAAGACTCCTGGATCAGATGATGTACACCCCAGGGTTCAGAAAGAGGTATTTGAAGAGTTTGTGAAGGCATTAGAGTCATGGAACATTACAACGCAGGGAATTCCATTCGGCCATTCTAGTCTGTGCCAAGCCATTAATCTGCCTAGTTCCAGCATCATCTAACGGGACCAGTCAGCCACTCGCTCCCATCCATATGCCCATTCAAACTTCTCTGAAATGTTGAAAATCGACCCTTCCACTTGTTGTGGCAGCATATTTCACATTCCCACCGCCTCTGAGTGAAGACCTTCAACCACCTGTTTCTCTTAAAGCATGAGTAATGATCTTTCAAGAGTGTCTCGATTTTGGAATGTTTCTGCCGAACTAGGAAGTTGCAAATGTCACCCCACTCTTTAAGAAGGAAGGGAGGCAGAAGAAAGGAAATTATAGAACAGTTAGTCAGTGGTTGGATTCCATTAAGGATGGTTTTTCGGGGTACGGCGCATGCTAAAGTAGGCCAAATTCAGCATGGTTTTCTTCAGGGTATATATTGACTGAGAAATCTCTTGGAATTCTTTGACAAAATAACAATCAGAATAGACAAAGGAGAGGCAGTGGATGTTTTTGTCCTGGATCTTCAGATGGTTTTTAAAGACTTGATGCACATGAGGATGCCAAACAAGATCACAACTCTTGGTATTACAGGAAAGATAATGGCACGGATTGAAGATTGGTTTACTGCCATGAGGCAAAGAGTTAGAACAATGCGAGCCTATTCTGTTTGCTACCGGTAACCAATGGCGTTCCTCTGGAGTCGGTAATGAGATTGCTTCTGTTCATGTTAAAATGAACGATTTGGATGACAGAGTTGGTGGCTTGGTGACCGACTTTGTAGTTGCTACGAAGGTAGGTGCCGGATAGGCAGCTTAGAGCAAAGTGAGTGTCTGCAGAAGGACTCAGGCAGGTTTGAAGAACAGACAATGAAGTGGCAGATGGAATACAGTGTAGGGACTGCGGTCTGCAGTCAAGTACTCAGGTTCACTCAGCATAATGTTGCACGAACATTATTAGCAAAACACTCCAACACAAGACGGGGTTTATTTTGTTACAGACAAAAATGCCAGTTTGGTACTACAAGTAAACAATATTTCCACATTGGTGGAGAAGTGTGCTGACACCCCTCGCTATCTGTAAAAGCTGTGACGAGATCCTAATTTTTATTTAATATGGACTGTGCCTTTAAAAGTAAAGAAATTTTGTGTACACCGATTCAGAGAGAGCAAGACCACCGAACAGCTCGTGAGTCTCCATGGTTACGGAAGGGCGGAGCTATATAATGTACAGCTGATGTTCAGCATGTTTGGGATATATACAAGGTCAGCTAGATTTTCAGACAGACACACAGACACACGGAAGACACGGACAGAAATACAGAAGAAATAGACACTGTTTGAGCTTTCAGTGCCCACGAAAGGGTGGGTTTTGCTCGCAGTTTGGTAAGGGGGTGACCGGCGGTAAGCTATCGTAGAGTTTAACCTTTGCCTGGGTAGACAGCTTTATCGCGTGAAAACCGAACTCTCTTTTGTGTGGTCACAGTCGGTGACTTTAACGGACACTTCGGAGAACAACGTGGGAAGAATCGACGGCATCGGCACCTGGAAGACAGAGCACCTCTCTCTCTCTCTCTCTCTCTCTCTCTCTCTCTCTCTCTCTCTCTCTCTCTCTCTCTCTCTCTCTCTCTCTCTCTCTCTCGCTCGCTCTCTGTCTGTATATATGTGTATATATACACATATACTCTGCTAACTTGTTTGATTTACATGATTTTATATTCAGTATATTTCGTAGATACTAATAAAATAAAGTTTGCAGCAAAAGACTCAGACTCCAGGTGTGTTCCATTTCTGCTAGTCCTTTTAACCAGTTATTGGGTACATAACAAAATTGGGGCCTGCATCTGGGATATGAATAAATTGTAGTGAGCAATTCTGAAAATTTGGGGGCTTGTTGATTGCTTGATTATCAATCTTATTGATCACTCTCCTTTGATTGGCTTGGGTGTGGAAAACAGCAGAAATGGATGCTGAGCAATTTCTGGAAATTCAGACCCTGTGGCTTTGAAGAAAGCTACAGAGGATGAATTGTTGAAAGCCGTTAATGAATTGAAACTTAAGGTAAAGAAGTGTATGACAAACGGAGAACTCCGAAGGATAATAGCCAAGTACTATATTTCTACGGGAGAATTTAGTGAGGAGGAGTTACAGATGTTTCTTTTAGGTAAAGAGGAGATCCATTTGCGACTGGAACAAATGAAGTTACAGAGACTTAAATTAGATAGAGAGTTCGAGAGAGAGAGAAATGGAAGCGACAGGATCAAACGCCAGGTAGGAGTAATGAGCTGGTGGTTCCGTTTAATGTCAGCCAAGAAATTAATTTAGTACCACCATTTGATGAAGCCGACGTCGACAGGTATTTCCTACACTTTGAAAATGTGGCCCGGAGATGGAAATGGCCGAGGGATCAGTGGGCTGTCATGGTACAAAGTGTGTTGAAGGGGAAGGCTCCGCAGGCGTATTCTACCCTGAGCCTTGAACAGTCAGACGATTATGCCACAGTGAAAAATGCAGTGCTTAAGGTTTACGAGTTGCTTATGGAGGCGTTTAGACATAAGTTCAGAGATTTGAGGAAGTCTTGGAATCAAGCCTATGTGGAGTTTGCCCATTAAAAACGGGTGTACTTTGATCGCTGAACTACCTCAAAAAGGGCGAAAGAGAATATTGACAATTTAATAGAGTTGATATTGATCGCAGAATTTAAACCGGTGGAATGCTGTCGGAGTGTTTTAACATTGCCTCGTTTGATAGCTTTACCGCGTGAAGACGGTACGCATTTGTGTGGTCACAATCGGTAACTTTAACAGGACTTCGGAGGACAACGGAACGATCGACGGCATCGGCTTACTTGGGAAACAAATCACTTCTCTCTCTCTCCTCAATTCTACTCAAGTTAACACCACAAACTGAGCTGACGTCATTCCTATACCATTGTAAGACTGTATCATTTACCACCTTAGCTTGAAAAAGTTTGAGGTTTTATCTTTACACACTTATATATGCATAAACTCTGCTAACATGTTTGATTTATCTGGTTTTATTTTACTATGTTACGTGGTGACTAATAAATAGAGTTTTGTTTGTAGCAATACCAGACTCCAGGTGTGTTCCATTTATGCTGGTTCTTTTAACCCATTACGGGGCACGTAACAAAACCATTCCAACCCCTACATCACACCGTATTTCTGTAAACCCCTTCGACCCCTACAGCACTCGGCATCTCTGCAAAAACTCCATCATCCACCCTGGTGCATTCAGACGACAGCAGACCCGAGAAAGTTACCGTCGTGTCAGATTGAATGGCTCATAAAACACTGTTGGCCAGAACAAACTACAGTCTGATCAAGGACCTGGGAAGCAGACAAACTAGTTCTCTCTGTTCCCCCCCCCCCCCGCCCCCCATTTTGTGAACTATGAACTGATTCTTGCACTGGAAAAATTTAATCAGAGAAACTGAATGTGGACACAGGAAGCTTCAGGTAATGATCTGCTAAACCTGAGACCATTCTCAAACAAGTCGCCATTTGTTATGTGAAGGGTGCGGACTCTGAACTGATTCCTGACTCTGGGACAATCTAATCAGAGCAATAAACCTGAGACCATGCTCAGAGGAGCAGCTACTTGTTATGTAAAATGCCAGACATATCAAAGAAGCAATCTGTAGTCTCGTTAGACTCTGTCTGGGTTGCCTCATTTAACTGGCTTGGACCAGTCAGGGTGTAAAGATACGAATACATAAGGCTGGGGTGGGCAGAGCCACGTACAATATGTTGGTTGTAGCTCTGTACAATGATCAGTAACCATGTGACCCAGGTAGGTCAGGTGACCTTGAGCCAATGGTTCGGAAATCAAATGGTTCAATTGATGAGGAACAGTATAAGAATCCGCAGCTTCAGATTTGCAGGGGTGATAACTCTCCAGCGGCCAGAGACCAACCATTGCCGAAAAGTAGGACCACACGGACACGTGGAGATCGGGAACATGAGGATCGGAAGATGATGAGAGGCATTGATCGTGCGGATAGTCAAAGGCTTTTTCCCAGGGCTGAAATGGTTGCCACAAGAGGACACAGGTTGAAGGTGCTGAGGAGTCGGTACAGAGGAGATGTTCGATGTTACTCAGAGAGTGGTGAGTGCGTGGAACAGGCTGCCGGCAACAGTGGTGGAGGCGGATACGATTGGGTCCTCGTAAGAGACCTTTGGATAGGTACATGGAACTTAGTAAAATAGAGGGGTCTGGGGAAGCCTAGTCATTTCTAAGGTAGGGGCATGTTCGGGCCAACTTTGTGGGCCGTAGGACCTGTATTGTGCTGTAGATTTTCTATGTTTTCTATGTTTCTATGGAATGCCTTGCCAGCGTAGACTCTTTTCCCGGGTAATACCTTTTCTCTTCATTGACTGTTCATGGAGTGTCAGGGTTTCCATTAGGGTGCACACAGGAAGATTGTGCTTTTAGTAGAAAAAAATATATATACTTGTTGGTAAATACAGATTCTCTGTATCTCATTGATCATTGTTACAAGGGATGATTCTTGTCACAGTGGCGTCCATCATTAACATTGCCCACTGACATTACGTGCCATCTACACAGTGTTACCATCGGGAAGGAGACACAGAAGCCTGAAAGCTCAGGCTCAGCGATTCAGAAACAGCTTTTCTCCCCGCTGCCAACTCTATCTCAGTTTTGTTTTCTCTATATTTATTTATCCTCTATTTCATTGTACTGCTACAGTAAAGTTAACAATTTCGCGACTTATGTCTCTGATATTAAATCTGGTTCTGATTCTTTAAATGTACCTTTGATTCTGATTCAGATGCGGGGGTGGGGGATGTGTTAGATCGAACTTACATTAGTTGAAAGCCTATTAGAACCTCATGTACTGTGCTGTAATATTCTATGTTCTGTGCTCGATCGAGCGTACCGTATCTTGCTATAGTTAACTAAGTCGATTAATTATTTAAAGCTATGACGCCTTGCTCTTCCAGACTACTCTCAATGCGTCGGATAATAAAGTGCAGGAGAATTTTAAAAAATCAATAGGCCATAAATATCAGCACCAACCGCTGGATGATCTCGATATCTTTGCTCGGAAGGGACTCGTCAAGTATTATGTAATGAGGAATTGCCCTCGGTGTTCAGACTACGCCGGTCATGGGGTATGTAGGGAAGTAACTGGACAGACAGGAACATCAGCGGTAGTCAGTATGGGCCAGTGCGTATTAGGTCATGTCTAACCAATCTCACAGAGCTTTACGAGGTAGTTACTAGGAATGGTGTGGAAGGCAAGGCAGTGGATGCCGTCTAACAGGGACTTCAGCAAGGAATTTCTCAAGGTTCCGTATGGGAGGATGCTCCAGAAGGTTCAGTCGTTTGGCTTTCATGATGAACAATTAAATTGCTGTCACCATTGGCTACGTTGGGGAAACTAGAGTGTGGTAATAAATGGTTGTCTCTCTGATTCGGGACCAGTGACGAGTGGAGTTGCTGTCATCGTTGTTTGTTGTTTGTCATCTATATCAATGATCAGGATAATGATGTCGTTAACTGGATCAGCAAACTGCCGATGACAGCAGCATTACCTGTGTAGTTGACAGCGGGGAAGAGTCCCAGATCATGGTACCGGAAAAGGGATCTGGACCAGTTGGAACAATGGGCTGAAAAAAAAGCGGATCTGGTTTAACGCAGAGAAGTGTTAGATATTGCAGTTGGGAGGAACAGCCAGGGTTAGTCTGACACAATGAGAAATAGAGCACCGAGGAGTACGATAGAACAAACGAATCTGAGAATGCAGGTCCGTAATTCAATGAAAGTTGCCGCTCAGTTAGACAGGGTCGTAAAAAAAATACCTTTCGCACATTGGCCTGCATCGACCAAAGTACAGAGCACAGGACTTGTGATGTTGTGTTGATTTTGTTTAAGACTTTAATTGGGGCCTAACTTGCAATATTGTGTGCGGTTTTGCTCAACTACCTACAAGGCAGATGTAAATAAATTTGAAAGAATGCAGAAAAAAAATACACGGCTATTGCCGAGACTGAATGTTTTGAATTAAAAAGAAAGATTATTTATGTTAGCACTATTCCCGAGGGGGTAGAAGACTGAGGGGAGATTTGATAGAGGTATACAACAGTATAAGACGTATAGAGAGTGTAAATGCAAGCGAGCTTTCTCCACTGATGATGGGCGAGAATACAACTGGAGATCATGGGTGAAGGGTGAAATGTGAAATGTTTAAGTGAAACATGAGGGGAAACTTCTTCACCCAGAGGGTGGTCAGAGTGTAGACAGTGCTGACAACACAAGTGCTAATTGAGATTCCGATTTCAACGTTTAAGAGGTGATCGGAGAAGTACACGGATGAGAGGGATATTGATGGCCACGGTCCGGGTCCGGGTCGATGGGATTAGGCAGTGTAAATTATTCCTCCCTGACCTGACGGGCTGAAGACCCTGTTTCTGCGCAATGGTTTCCCATGGCAGTCTGACTGTATGTCTGGGTTACAACGTTAGTGTCTCACAGCACCGACCAATCTAGAAAGTCGTTGATACTGTTCGATCCCTCTGTCCTTGCACACACTGAAGCATGGAGACTGAGTGAAATGGATGGTTACAGCATGAGGAGATGGAAGCGCAGGTGTGAGATAATAAAGGGAGTATCACACCACAGGAATATGCCCTCACTCCTTCAGTAAGGCGGTAAAGACAATAGTTCCGGTCTGGAGGTGAGTGTGACTGTGGTCCCCGTACAGTGAAAAAATCTTTTGATTCAGTGTTGGTAATGGGGATCAATCGCCCCGATACTGTACAACAACGGATCCATTTAATCCGAATCCTATCCTTGGTCAGAAATTGGACGTGAGAAATCCTGGAAGTCGTTGGATGCTTGGAGTCGCGGAGACGTCATATTTTAATTGTGTTGAATATTAAATCGTGGACGATACGTTAATTGTGCGTCTCTTTGTCCTGGAGTCGAAAGGCTTTAATAAATGTTGTCTGCTCGCCATTCCAGATGTTTGTTAACTGTTGGACAAATAAGAGCATGCCGTTTTCTACGATACTTTTAAAATATAAATTCAATGCGGATTTTAAAATATTGCATGAGGTGTGGACATAAGTGAGTTCAATTGAAAGACGGAGAGAGAAGTATCACGGTCATGAATGACTTTATTGGAGTGATGTGTTTATTCAGTTTGTTTTGGGGGAGATTTGACCAGTTTGACTAGTTTGACCAGTTCCCCATAGTAGATTCATTCGGAAAGTCAGGAGGCAAGAGATCTGGGGTAAATTTTTGTCTCCTTGCGGGAGGTGATTTCCAGGAACTGATGCGAAATTCGGATGCTGTACATCATTCCGAAATTCTGTAAGGTGTCAGTGTATGTGAGCCTCAGCTCTCCACATCTCACTTCCCTCTACAGAATACGTGCTCACGCCGTTTGCTTTGGAAGTTGTTCATTCTGTATTTTCCAATTGCCTGCGATGGTTTTGAAGGGAGACAAGTGTGAGACCGAATGTTTGCTTTGCTCTCGCTGCGTTTTTAGTTTGTGTCGTTATGTATGCTTCATTTATTATTGATTTCAGACGTTGACACGGATTCCACACCTGCCATGTGGATATGGGATCAAAAGGATCGAAATTTGAGCGTATCTACACTTGGTACAGTAAAACCACGATTAACAGGTAAATTGGCATTCGGATCAGTTGTTGTGTAGTTGAATTAGGAATTTGGAATTGGCATTTTGGAAGGCTGCTTCTTTTAATGAGCACCAACAGCTGCTGCTCAACACGTTGAAATGCTGGTTTTAAGTGTTGGGCTCCATTGGAGAAGATGGTTTTGAAGTCATTGGCAATCAGACGTTCAGCGATGTGCTTACGTCGTCTGCCCTAACTCCATAAATTATCCGGCTGCTGCTGGGTGATCAGATTAAATCGGTTATTTCCCTCAGCCCTGTTTCTCGGAACACTGTAACTGCAGAGTTCAAATAGAGTTGTAAATTGTACCACAATTGCGACCCTCTTTGCCGAACACGGCTGCCCGCTGTCCTCCAGCCAGAATTCACTCCATCTACTACATCATCTGCCTTCTGTTAGGAAGACAAATCGAATCAACGCAGCCGGGTTACCCTAGATCTCATGCCTCCTGACTTTCTGAATGAGTCTACTATGGGAACTGATCAAACGCCTGACCATAATTAATGCACCGACATCGACTGTCCTGATTCTTCTGTTTGTTTAATTTTCACTTTTTCAAATAATTCAATCTGACTCATAAAGGACAACATGTTGTCTCTCCGTAGCCAGACTACGTTTTTCCAAATAGGCATAAATTCCTTCTTCAATAAACCTCTCCAATAGTTTACTCACTACCGATGTAAGACTCACGGGTCGATAATTCCAAGAAGTATCCTCATTATCTTTCCTCAACAACGGAATAACATTTACCATGCTTCAGTATTCTAGTTCTACCTCCGTGGCCAGCGAAGACCCAAATATCCTGTCCAGAAGCTTAGCAATACCTTCGCTCACTATCCCAAATCACCTGGACTATATCCCTTCCGGAACCAGGAATCATCCATCATAATGCTTTCCAAGTTTCCAGCACATTCTCTTTCTCAGCTTCGGCATGTTCCAGCATATCTGCCTTTTCACTCTATGTGCACATTCATCAATGTATTCAGTGAGGAGCTTCACCGCCTCCTTGGACTCCAGACACAAGTTTTCCTCTATTACTTCCGATCTCCCACACTCTCTCGAGTCTCCTCCTGTTCTTCACAGTGCATCTCGCCAAGGTCTTCCCTACTCCCCTTTTGTCTCTGAAGTACATTGTTAAATTATTTTCAGTCTACATTGTGACACGCCATAACCCGACCAGATCCTCCCTTCCTAAACCTTAAGCATCGTTCTTCCTCTTGACGAGTTGTTTGAAAGTTCTTTTCACCCAGGGTTACTTGACGCTATCATTCTTTCCTTGCGTCACGGAGACCAGCCTACACTGAACTCCATGTAAGTGCTCCCTAAACAATCTCCAGGTATCTGTCGCTCATGTCCCAGAGTGCATCATTTCGCAATGTACGTTCCCAAGTTCCTGCCAGCCAGCACCCACAGACAGGCCCATTTTGGAACATCAGAAACACGGAAAGCCCTGAAGCCAACCCTGCCCAGTGACAGTTAAGTGCCTGTCATACTTTGAAACATAGTTTAACCAATGGAACAATGCCAGTGGCATTGCACGTTTGTATTGTTACCAAACTGAACTGTATACAGTCAGCAATCTTCGCCAACTCTGCAATTTCGGGATGACCAGGCATATGATTGCTTAAACTCTTGACATATTTGCAAACCTGTTCATTGAAAAACGGCTTTATTTGAAAATTCAGCTGAATTGTCAGTAGACACGGGCGTTATCTACACAGATGGCCGTTTAATGTAAACACGTACTTCATTCCATTCCTCAACTCCTCTCTGAATTTCCTCTGTGTCAGTGTATAGATACAAGTATTGGTGCACATGCTGAGTACTTGAAACATGAACCCAAATTGCTGTAGGATGTATACCGGGGAACTCAAATATTTGTCCTCGTAAAAATAGTTTTCTGCTTGCCATTTCAGGGAATGGGCTACATGGGGCATCCAAAATAATATGAAATTAGCTGATATAGAAAACAACAAAATCATCGATTTTCTGCGTTTTTCCACCTCGGCATCGTTCTGATTATCGCTGCTGTGCCGAAGCTTTCTGCGGACTCTATTTGCCACAACGATATGCCTCACGGTTAACCCGTTAAACACTAGGATTAAGATGATTGGTAGCAATGGTGTTAAAATAATTATCAATAATTGGTATATTTTCCACACGGGCGAAGAAACGTATTCATAGGAGCCGATGCACCGCCACGGCGTATTGTCAATGATGACGTAAGGTTCAATGGCAAAGTAACTCGGGGCACCTCTCCCGCAGCTCACTATAACCACGGTGACGATAACCACCGTTGCTGTTCTCTCGGTGCAGTATCGCTCCCGCAGTTTTCGGCAACATATTGCGATGAAGCGATCGAAGGTAAAACTGACTGTGAACCAAACAGAAGAGTCCGTCGCTATGACTCGAAATACAACTGTTAGAGCGCATACAGGAGTGACGAGCAGGGATCTGGAATAAATGTAGATATTATTGGTCTGGTCTACTAAAGCAACAACGATAACCACCATCAGATCCGCTGTTGCCATTCCAACCAGGTAACGGGTGATGCATTTGGATAGTCCGCATTTTCCCCGAGATAGGATCACAATCGCCGTTAAATTAACTGCAAGAAATTTGGAAACAAAATAGAAATATGGTCAGCTCCCTGAATGCCCCCATTCTACCGATGCTATGGAGGGTATGGTCTGTTTAGAAGTGGAAAGCGGGAATCCAGTGTGTGCGGTCTTGGTCGCTGCACTCCGGCTGGAGGACAATGACTGATGTGAGTGTCAGTGGATTGGCGACGTTCCCACAGTTTAGAGCGAGGCATCCGAGTTCCACGATTCACGGACCGGTGAGCAGTCGATCGCTCCTGTAAACAACACCTTTTCCATTATTAGACTTGAAATAGCTGAAAGGATTGTATGTAGCCGTGACAAAGTGGAGTCAAGGAGATATAAAGCACGAGATCTCACTTCCTGACTTGCAGAAAAACAGACCTACGTGTCGAAAATAGACTGGACCGTCATTTAAATAAGCTGCCACGGTGTTATAAGGTCGGACTGTCTGCACGAATAGAGACCAGGACCAAGAAAAACAGAGACCGGCACCACTTCAGAAAGCCTAGCGAAGTGAAATTATGAAACAGTGACGATATCTGCACCGACTTAATTGACAAAAGAAGAAAACACTGCGATCGAAGTATGGAAAATGAAAATAAAACCATTGGATGCCTGAATCCCCCATTCCGGAAACACGTTTCAGCCATCGGTAGCATCTGTGCTTACTAACAGTGCGGATACCGCAGCAGAGTAACGACGGCACCATACATAAAGTAACCAGCTCCAGCATCTTACCGGGGACACCAACCGCTACAAGTGTGGGATAGAAAATGGCCGCGATGTAGTAAATCGTCGAATATCCCATATTCCGTCAGAAGTAGCGTTCAGTTGTACGGAACGTTTCAGCTGCTCAGATGGATTGGTGATCGGTTTAGCAGACTTTTATTAAGGAGAGAGCAATTCCACTGAGGTAATTCGCGTGGCTATCACGTCAGGGACATTAGCGACAACCAACTGCACAAACACTGACCTTAAACTATTTTTACTCTCTCTATCCCCCTGTCATGAATTTGACTCCTCAAGGGATTTTGCAATGTAATTACTTCAAAACAAACTATGATGTGTTTTTATTTCCATGTTATTTTCCATTACAACTTGCTTCATCTATTTAATTGAAGATATATTTTGTCATTGTTGCTTTTAAATCAGGCATTCATCTTGAAGTCGATTTATTTTGTAACATTTGACGGAGCACATTCGCTTCTGAAATTAAAGGAAGGAGTTTGTTCTGGCGGGTGAAATGGAGAACACCTTTATTAAAGGGGAACATTCATCATCTTTTCTTCTTTCGTTCCAGTCATTCCGGGCGGTTTGAGTGATGGAATAAACAATGACAGCTGAATGTGTTACAATAAAATACACTGCACATATTCCTCCAAACACTGTTAAAGATCCACAGCGATATTCCAGAGACCTGTCGTCAAAAAGGGAGAGTGTCCACGTGAGATTAACGAGGGCTGAGGACAGTTTGAAGAACAATGTTTTCCAGCGCACACATGGGCCGTTTGGCAGGAACTTGACCTCTGCCAGTGAATGACTTGACCACCCCACACCCGTGACGTGCCATGCAGTCTATTTAACTTTAAAGATATTCTCAGATCCGCCACAATTCTACCACTATTTATCCATCCATTCGGTCTTTGAACAAAAGTAGCAAGTGAAGTCTGTGAACTGTCCGCAAGTTCCCAGCCTGTTCCATTATTGGACCGGAATTTGTATTTCCTTTCTCCTGATTTACTGCAGAAGTGTTCAAGCTCACCTGTCAATATTGCCTTTCGAGAGGTCACTATGAGTATGTGCAGAACAGCTCACCTTTCAATCAGACTTCCTTCTGCTCTTGCAGTGCACCGCTCCATGCCGATTGTGGTTCTCATAGCGGCCTCGGCTTATTGGAGAGTCTCATCACTCTGATTCCGTTGTGGCCCTCAGTTGACTCGAGAAAGTATCACCTCTGCCTTGAAATTCATCCTTCCAACGTGAATCACTCCGTGACGTTCCGGGTTAAACTTCATCTGTAATTTCCCAGCGCTGCTCTGCGTCCTGACTTGTAATCTGTGACTACCTTCTATGCTATCCATATTTCCACAAACTTCCACATCATTGCAAATACAATAAACCACCCTTCCACTTACTTATTCACATCATTTTAAAGCACAAATATCCTGGGGTCTCAGAACGGATCTCTGCAGGACACCACTGGCACCAGCATCCGGGGAGAAAACGCTCCATCCACAACTATCCTCTGCCTTCTGGGGCGTCCGTCCTGAATCCACAAGCCAACATTCCCAGGATACCAAACCATCTGAAAGGTCCTACCATGGTTAACCGTAAGTATAACCGTCACATCCTCACAGAATTGAACCAGGCTCGTGAGACATGATCTGCCCCTCACAAAGCCATGCTGACTCTCCAAAATTAGGTAATGTTTCTCCAAATTCTCGTAAATCCTGTTTCTAAGAAAGTTCTCTGATAATTTGCCCATCACTGAAGTGGGACTCACCGCTTCACGCAGTCACTCAGGCTTTCTCCCGACCACACAAGAAGATGTATTTAACCTACTGTACTTTTTTTCAGAACTTCCAGTAGATCCTCTCTCTTAACCTCGGTATTTTGTCGCACATCGGCCTGTTTAATGCTTTCCTCACAAATGTCCCTCTGACTGGTGAAATGTTTTCATTCCAGACCTGCCCATCTTCATCCGACCTCAGGAGCTTGTTTCATATTCGACCGGTCCGACACTCATTCCAGTCATCTTTTTCTTCACATATTTCTAGAATGGCTTGCAGTTTTCCTTAAAGCCACTGCAGACCTTCTGTAGACGTTTCTAGTTATCCTAATTCCATTCTCCAGTTTGCCCCCGGCTACTTTGTAAATCTACAGTCATTGTCTGATACTTGCTTTCTAATCCTGAGGTCAGCTTCCTGAAGCTTCTTTCTTCCTCTTGACCAGCTGTATCACATCTCTTGTCAACCATGGTTCCTTCACCCTGCCGTCTTTCCTCTGTCTGAATGGGGCAAATCTGTCCAGAACCCCATATGCGCAGCCTAAAATACCTTCACATTTCCGTTGTGCATTTTCCAAGTCAGGACATGTCCGTTCCTGATTTATGCTTTGACGTTTCAGCATAATATCATCAAAATTCCACTTACACAGTTAATTACATTGGGGACTGACACGGGGCTGTGTGACGGGAGGGGTTAGAGTGATTAATTTGGTTCATGACACGAGGAAGTGTGCTGAGAGTGTGGCAAATGGATGGGTATGGGGAATGACACGAGGTTGTGGGGACACAGCGGGGCATTGAGATTACTTGGTGACTGACTCGGGCCTGTATGATTAGTGTATGTAGCCCTTTTACGAAAGGAGGGTGCTGGACCCCTTATGATTTGCCTTCTGACACCACTGATCGACAGACGGCGCAATGGCCCCTGTTCTGCACACCGTCCTTACACATCTGGAGAAGAAGGACGCTTATGTGAGAATGCTATTCTTGGACGACAGTTCAGTATTCAACACCATCATTCCCCCAAGGCTCGACAGGATGCTCAGAGATCTCGTCCTTGACTTTGCCTTTCAGATCGCTAGCAGATAGAAAGGGTGGGCTCCCTCACTTCCTCCCCTCTGATTTTCAACACAGGAGCCCCTCAGGACCATGTACTGAGTCCCCTCCCTTACTCCCTGTATTCCCATGACTGTATCGCCACCCACAGCTCCAATCTTTTAATTAAATTTGCCGACGATACTCTATTAATTGGATTAATCTGAAAAAATACCGAAGTGGCCTACAGGGAAGAAGTTATCTCTCTGACACAGTGCCGTCAAGTAATCAACCTCTCCCTTAATGTCGCAAAAACAAAGAAGCTGGCTGTTGATTACAGGAGGAATGGAGACAGGATAACTCCTGTTGACATCAATGGATCTGAGGTTGAGAGCATAAACAGCTTTAAGTTCCTAGCGTCCACATCACCGAGGACCTCATGTTGTCTGTACACACCAGCTGTGAACTGAAAAAGCACAACAGCTCACTTAGAGATTGTAAGCTATTTTGGGCCGCGGATATTAGGAAAAATGGTCTAACATTTGAGTGAGTTTAACAGAGGTTTATGAAAGTGATTCCAGGATTGAATACCTTGTCATATGAAGAGAATATGATGGGTGATACAATTTAAACCTATCGAATGTCCTCGATGGGCTAAATGTGGAGGGGCTGCGTCCTATGGTGGGAGAGTCTAGGACCAGAGGAGACAATCTCTGAATAGCGGGTCGCCCATTTGCAACATTGACGAGTTTAGCCAGAGAGTGGAAAATCTGTGCAATTCGTTGCCACAGGCAGAGTGGAGGCCGATACGTTGTGCTTATTTAAGACAGAGGTCGAGAGATTCTTGACTTGTCAGGAAATGCAGGTATACAGGGAGAAAGCCGGAGATTGGGTCTGACAGGAAAATTGGACCAGCCATGATGAAATGGCGGAGCAGACTCGATAATCTAACTCTGCTCCCACGTCTTTAGTCTTATGTTTAATATCCATCTCTCAGTTGTATTGTATCTGGCTGATCTGGTTCATACACTACCAGCTCTATTGCAACTTTCGTAACTTTGCTCTGCACTGATCCTGTCTAAAGTTCATGTTTATATCTTTAGAATATAGTTCTATATTTAATTAATACTTCTACCTTTAATGATGAAGGAACGATCGCCTGTCTATACAGGGTTTGTCAACCTCAAAAAATTATTATTAATTTTTACTTGTTTCTTAGCTCGAGCTGGTATATCCTGAGGTACAGCGGTCGCGAAGCACACTGATTTCTCAATTTGCTAGGAAATTGTGTGCTCAAATCGCTGGGATGTCTTCTACGAACGGACATGAGTGGTCGACTTGATCTTCCATAGAGACCATTTCTTCATGTATCTGGATTGTGCTCTCATTTAAGTTTAGTGGTGTGAATTTTGTTTTAGTTTTACTCATGCCGGCATGCAGTGCTCAATTCTGGTTTCGTTAAGAGAAACATATCCTGAGGAGAATTTTTTTAAAAAAAATTAACACCCCTCCCTTCTCCCAGTTTCACCGATGAAGTACCTCCTTGTTATTCTTCCTCCCCTGCCCCCGACACTACTTACTCTGACTTATCATCTTCTTTAAAAAAAAAACAATAATTCAAGAGTACCGTGGACAGAAGTGAGTGTAGATGCCATTACTAATAAGAAAAAGTGCTTTGGAAGCTGGAACGCCTGGAGGTAGATAAGACTCCTGGACCTGATGATGTACACCCCAGGGCTCAGTAAGAGATAGCTGAAGAGTTTGTGAAGATATTAGAGTCATGGAACATGACAACGCAGGGAAATTCCATTCGGCCAGTCTAGTCTGTTTCAAGCCATTAATCTGCCTAGTTCCAGCAAATTCTGACGGGACAATAGTCATCCATTCCCTCCCATCCATATACCCATCCAAACTTCTCTGAAATGTTGAAAATCGACCCTGACACTTGCTGAACATTCCATATTCTCACCACTCTCAGTGAAGACGTTCCCCCTCATGATTCTCTTAAGATTGTCTTGATTTTGGAATGTTTCTGCCAAACTAGGAAGTTGCAAATGTCACCCCACTCTTTAAGAATGAACGGAGGCAGAAGAAAGGGAATTGTAGAACAGATAGTCTGACTTCAGTGGTTGGAATATATTAAGGATGATTTTTCGGGGTACATTGCGCATGCTAAAGTAGGCCAAATTCAGCATGGTTTTCTTTAGGGTATATATTGCCTGACAAATCTCTTGGAATTCTTTGACAAAATAACAAGCAGGATAGACAAAGGAGAGGCAGTTGCTGTTTTTCTCCAGGATTTTCAGATGGTTTTTAACGACTTGCTGCACAAGAGGCTGCCAAACAAGATCACAACTCATGGTATTACAGGAAAGATACTGGCACGGACCGAAGATTGGATTACTGGAATCAAGCAAAGAGTTAGAAGTGGGCTGAGAAGTGGCAGATGGAGTTCAACGCGGAGAAGTGTGAGGTGGTACACTTTGGAAGGACAACCTACAAGGTAGAGTACAAAGTAAATGTCAGGAAATTTGGCAGTGTGGGGGACCAGAGGGATCTGGGGTTACAATTTAAGGTGTGCAGCAGGGTTTAAGGGTCGGCACAACATTGTGGGCCGAAGGGCCAGTACTGTGATGTACTATTCTATGTTCTATGTTCTAAAAGCAGACTCCAGTTTGTTCTATTTCTGATGGTTCTTTTAACCCGTTACGCGATACGTTTCAAAATTGGTGGCTCGTCCGGGAATTAAAAAATGGTGGGAGCCATTTTAAATTTGTTGGGGGCTTAATTGAGAAATTAGTGGTTAATCTTATAGTAGAATAACTCTTACAATTACTTGAGTGGAAAATCAGCAACAATGGAGATTGAGGTTGGTAGGTTTCTGTGGAACCATCCCCTGAGGTATGAGATGATGCTAAGAGGGATGTGCTGTTGGGAATTACTCATAAGTTAAAACTTAAGGTGAGCACATGAATGAGGATTTCGATAATACAGCCGTTACTAGCAGAGCATTATATATGCAAGGGGACGTTTGAAGAGGATGTGTGGGAAATGTTGTGGAAAGTAAACCTACTGAGGCTGAGGTTCAGCTTCGGTTAGAAAAATTCAAGGGATGATGAGAAAGTGGCTGAGGGTCGGCAGACGAGTTTGCTTTAACCCTTGAGGTTAAGTTTTCCCTGAATGAGAGCCTCAAAGAGGGTAGCTGGGTTAATCAGGGTGAACTGGCATTTGAAATTGGGACAAGTAATCAAAGCGTAGAAGAGGAGGTTGGCTCGATTGCCTGTGTTCAGGTTGTTAAAGCATCTGTGAATTCACAGGGTACTGAACCTTGCGTTGAAACTCAGTTAAGGTCTGAGGTGTTTGACCCAGTTGAAAAGGAATGCAGTACTTTAGTATCAGATGGACTTGGTTCAGTGAATAATGGGTGAGCCTTGGTACCAGTGGAAATTGAGGATTCTCAGTCACTTGAGTAGACAGTGATCTAAAAGTTTGTGATGAGATGAACACTGGTGAGCTGAATGTTATTGAAGATACTGAGAAGGGTGCTGTCTCTGGACTTTTGAACAAAGTAACTGTGAAGTCTGTATTGGTTTCAAGACCTTTGACCTTGCTGACAGAACCAGCTCTCTCAGATGCGGAGACGGTACACGTTGATTTGTTTAACTATATTTTGGAATTTAACGATAAATACCTTAGTGATGTTGTTCAAGTTTGCGAATTGGAGACACAGGGTTCGGAGACTTCTCAAAACAAAGGGAAATGTTGTTTTGACCAAGAGAGGCCATCTGCAGGTGTTCTTATGGAAATATATAGGACTAAAGATCTTGGAGATAGAATTAATGACTTGTTTGGAACAAAGGACTTCTTTGGAAGTTCACCGAATAGGCTTAGTTTAGAAAACATGAGTGAGGAGTTAGCACCTGGGCAGGATAAAGTTCAGGCCGTCCTTGCAAGCGCTGTTGGATCTGATCACGTCATGGTTAATTGTTCTGTGGTGAAGTGGGAAAAAAAGAGAAAATGGGTGATCAACCGGTAGTTTGAAGATGACAGGATTTGGTTTTGCGGGAATTTGGTTTTGTAACAAAGTATGTGAAAGGTGAAGACAAAAACATGGTGGATTGATTGGATGTTAAGTTTTGGAATGAGATAGAAACTAGTATTTTATACGCTTCTGTAGTCTGCTACATGTTAGATATGTATTGCCTCAAATTCTGTAATCTACAGTTAGACCAAAATTTTGCTCCTTGATCAAACTTTTTCCCTCAACAGTAGCGAGGTGTGACGAGATCCTAAGCATTATTCAATATGAAATGTGCCTTTAAGAGAGAGAGAGAGAGAGAGAGAGAGAGAGAGAGAGAGAGAGAGAGAGAGAGAGAGAGAGAGAGAGAGAGAGAGAGAGAGAGAGAGAGAGAGAGAGAGAGGGTGTACACTGATTCAGAGAGAGAGAGAGAGAGCACCGAACAGCTCGTGAGTCTCCATCGTTACGGAAGGGCGGGGCTATATAATGGGCAGCTCGCGTTCAGCATGTTTGGGATATATATAAGTTCAGCTGGCTTTTCACACAGACACATAGACACACGGAAGACAAGGACAGAAATACAGAAGAAATAGACACTGGTTGTGCTTTCACTGCCCACTAAAGTGTGGGTTTTGCTCGCAGTGTGGAAAAGTGGTGACGGGTGGAATGCTCTCAGTGTGTTTAACCCTGGACTGTGTTGATAGCTTTACCGCATGAAAACGGTACCCTTTTGTGTGATCACAGTCGGTATCCTTAACACGACTTCGGAGGTCAACGGAAAGTTCGACGGCATCGGCTTACTTGGAAAACAAATCACCTCTCTCTCTCTCTCTCCTCAATTTTACTCAACTTAATATCAAGAACTGAACTCACGTAATTCCTATACCATCGTAAGACTATCATTTACCACCTAAGCTTGAAGAAGTTTGGGGTTTTATATTTACACACTTGTGTATGGATAAACTCTGCTAACCTGTTTGGTTTATCTGTTTTTATATTACTATATTACATAATACATAGAACATAGAATAGTACAACACATTACAGGTCCTGCGGCCCACAATGTTGTGCCGCTCCTCAAACCCAGCCTCCCATGTAGCAGCCCCACCCACATTAAGTTCCTCCATGTAACTGTTTAGTAGTCTCTTAAATTTCAGTAGTGTATCTGCCTCCACCACTGACTCAGGCAGTGCATTCCACGCACCAATCACTCTCTGAGTAAAACACTTTCCCCTAATATCACACTTGAACTTCCCTCCCCTTACCTTAAAGCCATGTCTTCTTGTACTGAACAGTTGTGCCCTGGGGAAGAGGCGCTGGCTATCCACGCTATCTATTCCTCTTAATATCTTGTACAACTCTATCATGTCTCCTCGCGTCCTCCTTCTCTCTAAGGAGTGAAGTTCTAGCTCCCTTAATCTCCCTTAATTACGTAGATACTAATAAATAGTGCCTTGTTTGTAACTAACCCGTTACGGGGCACGTAGCAAAACTGTTCCAACCCCTACATCACACCGCATTTCTGTAAACCCCTTCGACCCCTACAGCACTCGGCATCTCTGCAAAAACTCCATCATCCACCCTGGTGCATTCAGACGACAGCAGACCCGAGAAAGATACCGTCGTTTCAGATTGAATGGCTCATAAAACACTGTTGGCCAGAAGAAACTACAGTCTGATCAAGGACAGGGGAAGCAGACAAGCCAGTTCTCTCCGCCCCACCCTCCCCCCACCCATTTTGTGGACTATGAACTGATTCTTGCATTGGAATAATTTAATCAGAGGAATTGAATGTGGACACAGGGAGCTTCAGGTAAAGATCTGCTAAACCTGAGCCCATTCTCAAACTAATCGCCATTTGTTATGTGAAGGGCGTGGACTCTGAACTGATTCTTGACTCTGGGACAATCTAATCAGAGCAATAAACCTGAGACCATGCTCAGAGGAGCAGCTACTTGTTATGTAAAATGCCAGACATATCAAAGAAGCAATCTGCAGTCTCGTTAGACTCTGTCTGGGTTGCCTCATTTAACTGGTTCGGACCAGTCAGGGTGTAAAGATACGAATACACAAAGCTTGGGTGGGCAGAGCCACGTACAATATGTTGGTTGTAGCTCTGCACAATGATCAGGAACCAGGTGACCCAGGTAGGTCAGGTGGCCTTGAGCCAATGGTTTGGAAATCCAATGGTTCAATTGATGAGGAACAATATAAGATTCCGGAGCTCCAAACATGCCGGGGTGATAACTCTCCAGCGGCCAGAGACCAACCATTGCCGAAAAGTAGAACCACACGGACACGTGGAGATCGGAAACATGAGGATCGGAAGATGATGAGAGGCATTGATCGTGCGGATAGTCAGAGGCTTTTTCCCAGGGCTGAAATGGTTGCCACAAGAGGACACAGGTTGAAGGTGCTGGGGACTCGGTACAGAGGAGATGTCAGGGATAAGTGTTTTTACTGAGAGTGGTGAGTGCGTGGAATAGGCTGCCGGCATCAGTGGTGGAGACGGATACGATTGGGTCTTTTTAAGAAACTTTTGGATCGGTACATGGAGCTTAGAAACATACAGGGCTATAGGTAAGTCGAGTCATTTCTAAGGTAGGGACATGTTCGGCACAACTTTGTGGGCCGAAGGCCCTGTATTGTGCTGTAGATATCCTATGTTTTCTATGTTTCTATGGAATGCCTTGCCAGCGTAGACACTTTTCCCCGGTAATACCTTTTCTCTTCATTGACTGTTCATGCAGTGTCAGGGTTTCCAGTAGGGTGCACACAGGAAGATAGTGTGTAAATCTACGTGCTTTTAGTAGAAATAATAAAAGATACTTGTTGGTAAATACAGATTCTCTGTATCTCATTGACCATTGTTGCAAGGGATGATTCTTGTCACAGCGGCGTCCATCATTAACTTTGCCCACTAACAGGACGTGCCCTCTACACAGTGTTACCGTCGGGAAGGAGATACAGAAGCCTGAAAGCTCAGGCTCAGCGATTCAGGAACAGCTTTTTTCCCCGCTGCCACATATATCTCAGTTTTGTTTTCTATATATTTATTTATCCTGCATTTCATTGTACTGCTACCGTAAAGTTAACAATTTCACGACGTATGTCTGTGATATTAAATCTGGTTCTGATTCTTTAAAAGTACCTTTGAAACCTTTGAGTCTGATTCAGATGCGGGGGTGGGGGATGTGTTAGATCGAACTTACATTAGTTGAAAGCCTATCAGAACCTCATGTACTGTGCTGTAATATTCTATGTTCTGTGCTCGATCGAGCGTACCGTGTCTTGCTATAGTTAAGTAAGTGGATTAATTATTTAGAGCTATGACGCCTTGGTTTTCCAGACTACTCTCAACGCGTCGGATAATAAAGTGCAGGAGATTTTTTTTAAAAAAAACAATATGCCATAAATATCAGTGATCTCGCTCGGAAGGGACTCGCCAAGTATTATGTAATGAGGAATTGTTCTCGGTGTTCAGACTACGCTGGTCATGGGGCATGAAGGGAAGTATCTGGACAAACAGGAACATTGGCGATAGTCAGTATGGGCCAGTGCGTAGGAGGTCATGTCTAACCAATCTCACAGAGCTTTACGAGGTAGTTACCAGGAATGGTGTGGAAGGCAAGGCAGTGGATGCCGTCTAACAGGGACTTCAGCCAGGAATTTCTCAAGGTTCAGCGTGGGAGGATGCTCGAGAAGGTTCAGTCGTTTGGCTTTCACGATGAGGTAGTAAATTAGATTCGCCATTGGGTACGTTACGGAAGCTAGAGTGTGGGAATGGATGGTTGCCTTTCTGAGTGGGGACCTGTGATAAGTGGAGTGTCCCAGGGATCGTTGCTGTGCCCGTTGTTATTTGTAATCTATATCAACTATCTGGATAATACTGTCGTTAACTTTGCCGACGTATAATTTGCCGATGACACGACGGTGTAGTTGACAGCGAGGAAGAGTACCGGAGCATGAAGCAGGATCTGGACCAGCTGGAGAGATGGGCTAAAGATGGCCGATCGGATTTAACGCAGACAAGTGTTAGATTTTGCACTTTGAGAGGACCAGCCAGGGTTGGTCTGACACAATGAGAAATAGGGCACTGAGGAGTACGATATAACAAACGAATCTGGGAATGCAGGTCCATATTCAATGAAAGTTGCGGCACAGTTAGACAGGATCGTAAAAACAGCTTTCCGCACATTGGCCTTCATGGAGCAAAGTACTGAGTACAGGAGTTGGGATGTTATGTTGATGCTATTTACGACTCTATTAAGGCCTAATTTGGAAAAATAATGTGTACGATTTTGCTCAACTACCGGCTATTGCCGGGACTGGGCGCTTTGAATAAGAAGGAAGGATTATATATGTCAGCACTTTATTCCCGAGCGTGTAGGGGTCTGAGGGGAGATTTGATAGAGGTATACAACAATGTAAAGCGAATGGCGAGTATAAATGCAAGCAGGCTTTCTCCACTGATGTTGGGCAAATACAACTAGAGATCTGGGCGAATGGTGAAATGTGAAATATTTAAGGGAAACATGAGTGAAAACCTCTTAACTCAGATGGTCGTCAGAGTGTAGACAGTGCTGCCAAGGCAAAAAGCAATTGTGATTTCGATTTCAACGTTTAAGAGATGATTGGATAAGTACTGGGATATGGATGACCACGGTCCGGGTGAGGTCGATGGCAGTAGGCAGTTTAAATAATTCCTCACTGACTGGACGGGCTGAAGACCCTGTTTCTGTGCAGTGGTTTCCTATGGCTCTCTGACTGGATGTCTGACAATTTCGTGTCTCACAGCACCGACCAATCTAGAAAGTCGTTGATCCTGTTTTATCCCTCTGTCCTTGCACAAACTGAAGCATGGAGACTGAGTTAATGGATGGTTACAGCATGAGGAGATGGAAGCTCTGGAACTTGTTTATTCTGTATTCTCTAATTACCTGCGATGGTTTTAAAGGAAGACAAGTGTGAGCCCGGATACTTGCTTTGCTGTCGCTGCGTTTTTAGTTTGTGTAGATTTGTATGATTCATTTTTAATGATTTCAGAGGGAGAAATGGATTCTACACCGGCCATGTGGATTCAGGGTTAAAGGGATCGAAATATGAGCATATCTACACCAGATACATTAAAACCACGATTTAGAGGTCGATAGGCATTTGGATAAATTGGTGTGTACTTGAACTGGAAATTTGGAATTGGTATTTTGGAAGAATTGTTCTTTTAATGAGCAGCAAAAACTGCAGCTGAACACTTTGAAATGCTGGTTTTAAGTTGTAGGTCTCCACTGGAAAAGATGCTTTGAAGTCATTGTAGCATTTGCCCTGTAATATGTAAATGGCAGGTCAGTTTAGAAATCGCGCTGTTGCAGTCAATAGCTCAGCGATTTGCTTCCGTCATCAGCCCTAATTCCATACATGATCCTGCTGCTGCTGTGTGGTCAGATTAAATCCGTTATTTCCCTCAGCCCTGTTTCTCGGAGCACTGTGACTGCTGACTCCAACTATAGTTGTGAAGTGTGCCGAAATTTCAACCCTCCTTGCGGAACACGGCTGCCCTCTGTCTTCCAGCCGGAATGCACTCTAATCATCTGCCTTCTGTTTGTAAGCCAATTCTGAACCAACCAGTCACGTTTCCCTGGATCCGTTGCCTCCTGACTTTCTGACTGAGTCCACTATGGGGAAATGATCAAACGCCTGACCAAAATTAAGATGTAACATGTTGACTCGCCGTAGCCAGACTATGTTTCTCCAAATACTTATAAATTCCCTCTACAATAATCGTCTCCAACAGTTTACCCACTACTGACGTAAGACCTGGTCTACAATTCCAAGGAGTATCGTTAATATTTTTCTACAACAAATGAATACCATTTGGCACATTCCAGTCATCTGGTTCCGTGGACAGTGAAGACAGAAATATCCTGTCCAAAAGCTTACCAATCCCGTCACTTGCTTTCCCAAATTACATAGAACATAGAATAGTACAGCTCATTACAGGCCCTTCGGCCCGCAATGTTGTGCCAACCCTCAAACCCTGCCTTCCATACAATCCCCCAACTTAAATCTCTCCGTATGCCTATCTAGTAGTCTCTTAAATTTCACCAGTGTATCTGCCTTCACCACTGACTCAGACAGTGTATTCCACGCACCAACCACTCTCTGAGTAAAACACCTTCCTCTAATATCCCCCTTGAACTTCCCACCCCTTACCTTAAAGCCATGTCCTCTTGTACTGAGTAGTGGTGCCCTGGGGAAGAGGCGCTGGCTGTCCACTCTGTCAATGCCTCTTAATATCTTGTACACTTCTATTATGTCTCCTGTCATCCTCCTTCTCTCCAAAGAGTAAAGCCCTAGCTCCCTTAATCTCTGATCATAATCCATACTCTCTAAACGAGGCAGAATTCTGGTAAATCTCCTGGAGTATATCCCTTCCGACACCAGGGAATCATGTATCATAATATTTTCCAAGTTTCCAGCGCTTCCTCTTTCTTAGCGTCTGCATGTTCGAGTATATCTGCCTTTTGACGCTGTGCTCACATTGATCAATGTATTCAGTAAGGAGCCTCACTGCCTCCTTTGACTCCAGACACGTTACCTCGGTTTTCTCTGATCTACCCACACTCTCTCCAGACTCCTCCTGTTCTTCACAGTGCAACTCGCCAAGGCCTTCTCAACTCCCCTACTACCTCTTCTAAGTCCGTTGTTGAATTCTTTCCTGTCTGCCTTGTGACTCGAGACAGCCTTACCTGATTCTTTCTTCCTAATCTATAAGTATCGTTCTTTCTTCCTTTTGACGAGTTGTTCCAACTTTCTTGTCTCCCAGGGTTACTTTACACTGTCATCCTTTCCCTGCGTCACTGAGACAAGCCTATACCGAGCTCCATGTAAGTGCTCCCTAAACAATCCCCACATATGTCGTGCGCATTTCCTTGATTCCATCATTTCCCAATTTACCTTCTCAAGTCCCTGCAAGGTAGCGCCATGCATCGCTGACCCTCCCATGCTCTCTTGTCCCATTCCTGTGCAAGGTGAATGGAGGGGAATTCTGCACTATCGTCTGCAATTTTGACCAATGGAGAGATGTGTCACCCGATCCGTTTCCTTTCCTAATATTAGATCCGGTATGGACTGTTCGCTAGTCCTCCTTTCTTCATATAGTGACATGAATCCTTCCTGGACACAACTGAGAAATTATGCCATACCGAAACCTCTTACCCTGGGAAGGTTCCAAAGAATGTTGGAGATGTTTCATTTCCCCGTGTCAACAACTTGGTACATGTCCAAATTCTGTTTCCCTCACTGTTCCCGTCGCGTTTTTTTTTTCTAAAGCTCGTGGGCGGCTGTACAGAATACGACAATTGGGTTGATTTATGTTTCTGTGTTCGTCTCACAGTCCATTAACAAAAGTACGCTCCACGTTGTCCTCCCTTTCTATATCTGCGATCCAGTCCCTGGTTACCAATCCTGTGCTTTACTTGTCACTGGCCATTTTGAAACATCTAAAACCCGGAATGCCCTGAAGCCATCCCTGCCCTTGTAACAGTCGGGTGTCTGTGATAGTTTGGAACATAATTTAACCAATGTAACAATCACGCCAGCAGCATTGAACGTTTGCATTGCTACCTACCTGAACTGTATGAAACAAGCAATCTTCCGCCAACTATGCAATTTCCGGATGACCAGGCATATGATTGTTTGAATTAATGACATATTTGCCAAACCTGATCATCTAAAAGGGCTTTATTTGAAAACTCCGCGGTATTGTCGTTAGACGCGGGCGTTATCGACACAGATGGCCATTTAATGTAAACACATACTGCATTCCATTCCTCAGCTCTTCTCTGAATTTCCTCTGTGTCAGTGTATAGATACAAGTATTGGTGCACATGCTGAGAATCTGTAACATGTACCCAAATTGTTGTAGGATGTATGCCGGGGAACTCAAATATCTGTCCTCGTAAAAATAGTTTTCCTTTTGCCATTTCAGGGAATGAGCGACATAGGGCATCCAAAATAATATGAAATTAGCTGATATAGAAAACAACAAAATCATCGATTTTCTGCGTTTTTCCATCTCGTCATCTTTCTGATTGTCGCTGCTGTGCCGAAGTCATCTGCGGACTCTATTTGCCACAACGATATATCTTACAGTTAACCCGTTAAACACCAAGATTAAGCCGATTGGTATCATTGGTGTTAAAATACTCAGCAGTAATTGGTACACTCTCCACGAGGGTGAAGTAGCGTATTCATGTGTGCCGATGCACCGCCACGGCGTGTTGTCAATGATGACGTAAGGTTCAATGGCAAAGTATAACGGGGCACCTCTCCCGCAGCTCAGTATAACCACGGTCACCATAACCACCGTTGCTGTTCGCTCGGTGCAGTATCGCTCCCGCAGCTTTCGGCAACATATTGCGATAAAGCGATCGAAGGTAAAACTGACCGTAAACCAAACAGAACAGTCCCGCGTCACAGCCGCCAATACAAGTGTCAGAGCGCACACAGGAGTGATGAGCAGGGATCTGGAATAAATGTGGATATTGTTGGTCTGGTCCACTAAAGCAACAACGATAACCACCATCAGATCCGCTGTCGCCATTCCAACCAGGTAACGGGTGATGCATTTGGAGAGTCCGCATTTTCCCCGAGAAAGGATCACAATCGCCGTTAAATTAACTGCAAGAAATTTGGAAACAAAATAGAAATATTGTCAGCAGCAATTCCCTGAATGCCCCCATTCTACCGATGCTATGCAGGGTATGGTCTGTTTGGAAGTGGAAAGCGGGAATCCAGTTTGTGCGGTCTCCGTCGCTGCACTCCGGCTGGAGGACAGTGACGGATGTGAGTGTCAGTGGATTGGCGACCTACCCACAGTTTAGAGCGAGGCATCCGAGTTCCACGACTCACGTACGGGAGAACAGTTGATCGCCACAACAAACAACACCATTTCCATTATTTGTGGTGCAAGTGCTGACGCCATTATTTGTAGCGGTGGCCAGGTAGCATTAAGGAGAGATAAGACACGAGTTCTCATTTACTGACTGACAGAAGAACAGACCTACGTGTCGATAATAGACTGGACCGTCATTTAAATAAGCTGCCACATAGTTATAAGATCGAAGTGTCTGCACTGATAGAGACTCGGACCTCGAAAAGCAGAGACCAGCATCATTTCAGAAAGCATAGCGAGGTGAAATTATGAAACAATGTCAATATCGGCATTAGCATAATTGACAAAATAAAAATCATTTCGATCAATGTACCGAGCATTTAAATAAAACAGTCAGATACCTGAATCCTCCATTCAGGAAAGACGTTTCAGCCGATGGTATCTGTACTTTATTACAGTGCGGATACCGTATCAGAGTAAAGGCTGATTTATACCTCTGCGTCAAATGATCGCCGTGGGTACGGCGTATCCGCGTAACCTACACTGTACCCTACGCCCTACTCTACGCCATAGCCTGACGCGCACTTCTCCAAAAATCCAACTGCGCGTCGCGGCGACTCAGACCGCAACAAATGTGATTGGTCCGCTTGGTTGCATCGCATTTCCTCCTGTCTGTAGGCATACTGTCAGGTACACTGATGCGAAATTAATCGCTGGAGACGATGAACCAAATCTTCAAATCTACCTACAGACATCCGAAAATAATTGAAATACATTTCTTCGTCCATGTCTCTCAGTGGCTGGACAAGCACAGGAAATTCACCCTCCTGCCTCAAACCAGAAGGCCATAACCATAAGACCGTAAGACAAAGGAGCAGAAGTCGGCCGTTCGACCCATCGGGTCTGCACCGCCATTTCATCATCAGCTGATCCAATCTCCCCTTCAGTCCCCTTCAATGGTCGTACATACCATCTACTCCGACGTTTTCTCTCTTTTCTGCGTAGCAGTAATTTGAGTAAAAGTAACTCTTGCTCAACATTCATCATCTCCAACTCCAACATGATGCGCTCAGTCGCCATTGTTTGAAGTACACGAAGAAACTCTACACGGTGTCATTGAAACCTCATCGCCAACTAGCGTTTTGGCGGTGAATTGCAGGTTTAAATGCTCACAACGGCGCAGGCCACTTACGAAGGGTTCGGCGTAGGCTACTACGCAGAAGTATAAATCAGCAAGACGAAGGCATAATACATAAAGTGAACAGCTCCGGGATCTTACCGGGCACACCAACCGCTACAAGTGCGGGATAGAAAATAGCCGCGATGTAGTAAATCGCCGCATATCCCATATTCCGTCAGAAGCAGCGTTCAGTTGTACGGAGCGTTTCAGCTGCTCAGATGGACTGGTGATCGGTTTAGCAGACTTTTATTGAGGTGAGAGCAATTCCACTGAGGCAATTAGCGTAACTATCACGTCAGGGACATCAGAGACAACCAACTGCACAAACACTTACGTTAAAATGTTTTTACTCACTCTGTCACCGTGTTATTAATTTGACTCATCAAGGGATATTGCAATCTATTTACTTTAAAACAAAATATGATGTGAATTTTCCATGTTATCTTCCATGATACCCGGCATGAACAATTTAAATATGATATTTTTATATCTGTGTTGCCTTTAAAGTTGGCATTCATCTTGAAATCGATTTATTTTGTAACATTTGACGGAGCACATTCGCTTCTGAAATTGAGGGAAGGAGTTTGTTCTGGCGGGTGAAATGGAGAACACTTCTTTGTTAAAAGGGAATATACGTCAGTTCTTTTCTTTCGTTTGTTCCAGTCATTCCGGTCGGGGTGGGTGATGGAATAAACAATGACAGCTGACATGTGCTACAATAACACTGCACTTATATTCCTCCAAACACTTTAAAAGATCCACAACGATATTCCAGAGACCTGTGATCAAAAAGGGAGAGTGTCTTCGGGAAATTAACGAGGGCTGAGGACAGTTTGAAGAACAATATTTTCCAGCGCACTCATCGATCGTTTGGCAGGAACCTGATCTCTCTAATGACTTGACCAACCCATACCCGTGACTTACGATGCAGTCGATTTAACTTTAAAGATATTTGACTTTGAAGACTGAGAAGGTGAAAGAAGCCCCCTACCACCACTGAGAAGAACTTAGACATTTTATTTATTAATTTGTTGAATAATTGACATCACCGGATATCTCGCTGCGCTGGCGAACTGTTCTATGAATTTCCACTGAATTACCCGCAAATAAACGTGTTTGTGCAGCAACTTCACACCATCAGCACGTATCCGGAGTGTTCAACATTTTCCAAGCCTTGGAGGGAGTCCGATCAAAAACGTATGCGGGGAAGGCAATGACGGGAGAATGAGACCACGGTGGAGAGCGGAGTGGAGACACACGGGGAAGAGAGAGATAGGTAGAGAAACTGAGATTAAAACGTGCAAGAGACGGAGGATCAGCGAGGTAAGGGAACGCGAAAGAACTAGAGACGTGAGGGAAAAGAAATTTCAAGGAAGCAGACACTTTGGTTTAAAGACAATGGCGGAGAATGGTTGGTTGTAGAGAGACTGAGAGTGGGTGAAAGAGTTATAGAGTGAGAGAGGGAGCAGAGGAAAGAGGCTGGGAGAAAAGAACGACTAGTGGAAGAGAGTCTTGTAGAGATGGGGAGAGACACGGGGAGAGAAAGAGAGAAGCGCAGGAAGAAAGAGAGAGACTGGGAGAAAGACGGGAGACAGGAAGAGGTTGAGAAAGAGCGAGTGTCAAGTGCAAGACAAGAGGGGGATAAGGGTAGAAGGAGAGTGGCGAGGAGAGAAACCGGAAGCGTGGCTACCCTTGAAGGAAGAATGATGAGCGATGACAGTCTGATAGGGTTGGAGATGTCAGGGTTCAGTCTGAAGTGTGCGGACAATGTGTTGCCCCGTATCTTGCCCCGTCCCACTGTGAAAGTGTGAGAAGTATCACTTTGTTGAGCGTATTTCAAACAACCATAATGTATCCGACTTTTACACCACATGCGGAACTAATTGTTTAAAATTAGTTAACACCGGCAACACCGTCGGTAGTAGTCATGTTGACTAAAACAGTAGTGAACACCGTCGGCAGGACCTTTCAAAACATCTCGTCTTCTCTGAACACAATCCTAAACCAGACTAATCCTATCTGCTCGCACCAAGTCCATTTCATTCTATTCTCAGATTCTCTGTCAAAACAAATAACACCTCCTTCTAAACAGTAGCAGCAAGCTGAAAAAGAATCTTTTCTCCGACCCCATCCCCGGAAAGTTGAAAGTACATAAATCCTTTGATTGGCTGCAGTAATGAAATTAACCACAATATCATCGACCATGGCTAGGATAAATTGGTGATTTATCCATTGGAGAGGTAGTTTCCAATCCCGTCCATGACAATTCATCATTCTACCTCCCTTTCATTCTTTGTTTCCTTCATTTTTCACCCAGTACGGCTGAAGGGAAGTTTCTGTCATTGAGCAAATATCCCCATCCTGTCGTCTTTCACGATTTTCTCCTTTCCCCTCGGCTTTCAGGAGGATATGAATCATCCTTTACACACTCACTCTCATTCCAGCTTCATACCAGTTTTTACCCAAACAGCAATGTGGTGATGGCATCGCGATAGCAATCACACTCGACGTGGAGTGGGGCAATGTGGATGACAGATTGTACATCTTGAATGGGAATCCTCTTGTGAGTTTCGACTTAGAAGCACCGAGAAGGGATAAATTTTGGTAGTGACATGACATGAGTTGGAAGGTCACGTGACGGAACAATGTTTGTCAGTGAAAGGATAATCAAACTAACTCAGCAGAATGTGAGACAAACTTGCGAAACACGCGCAACATGCTGGAGGAACTCAGTGGGCCAGGCAGCATCTCTGGAAAAGAGTACAGTCAACGTGTGAAAATTCATCCTGGTGTCAGTTCTTATTGTGTGCCATTTATCAAACGTCTCCGCTGCTCATGGAGCAAATACTTCTGGAAGCCCGCCTGAAATAATTGTAATTATTCAAAGTCCACCATTCGCCGTGGCAGGGAGTTGCTGAGCAGCAGCACCTGTGCAAGAAAAGTATGCCATTGGCAAACGCATTCTGACGTGCATTACATCAGAGTCCGTTATATTCTTATTTTGACTGAATCAAGTAACGAATACTCTTGTAATCTCAAAGGAATACGGGCCCAACATATTTCGACATCAGGCTGTCCTCTGAACAACGGAAAGGACAACGGGTTTTCCACCAATTCAAATGGCTTCGGAGTTCAGTTGTGACGCAATCTGCGAATGCGGGCTCGTTGGTCTAGTGGTATAATTCTCGCTTCGGGTGAAACAAGCATATGCGAGAGGTCCCGGGTTCAAATCCCGGACGAGCCCCGTTATTGGACATTATCAGCGATTTGCTTCACGACTTTTGCATTGACACTCGAGATAACTGGCTATATCAAACAGAAACACTGAAGAAGGAATTGGAAATAGTTTTCACGACAGGTAAGTTTGAGGTGTCACATTTTGGAATGTCAAACCAGCTGAGTATTTATTCTGTGAGGGTTAGAGCACCGGGGAGTGCAAATCAGCATGGAGAGAGAGTCGTAGAGGGGCATAGTTTGCTGAAACCCGTCTCATATGCAGAGAGACTGTGGGAAAGGTGTTCGGCACGCTGGCCTCAGGAGGTCAGTGTAGGAGTTGGGAGACTGTGTTGCTGTTACACTCTGTTGTGGAAATACGTGTGAAATGGAAACAGCGCAGCAGTCTTTGGAAAACGATGGGTCTGTATGTTGATGAGCGCTGTAGACATTAATGTGGAAGAAAGAGAAACTGGCAAGTGAACTTATATAGTTTAACCTCTTCCCTTTTTCCGACCAGGACACAAGTGCCTCTAACTTGCGTACAATATCCGTTTATACATTTCATAGGGTTTCGAATCGGTGCGGGCAGAAATTAGGTGACAAGCGAAACTGCTCACTCCAGTCACATTGTTGTGCCAAACGCTTGGGGTTTCGAGAGCTGGAATTTCACCACTGAACTCATTTTCTGCTGATCCAGATTGAGAGTCTCAGTTCTGATCTTCACCAACATCTGTCTTACGGATGTGACTTACTTCAGAATCAGAATCAGATTCAGGTTTAATATCTGGGACAGATGTCGAGAAATCTGTTAAATTAACCGCAGCAGTACAATCAATGCATGTTACATATAGAAATAAAAAACAAACATTCAATTAGAGTAAATATATGTATATTAAATTGTTAAATTAAAAGTAGAGCAAAAACAGATAAAAGAGTGATGCAGTGTTCATAGGTTCAATGTCCATTTAGAGATTGGATGGCGGAAGGGAAGAATTGGTTCCTGAATCGCTGAGTGTGTGGCTTTAGGCTTCTGTACCTCCTTCCCGACGGTAACAGTGAGAAGAGGAATGTCATGGGTGATGAGGTCCTTAATGACGGTCGCCACCTCTCTGAGTCACCGCTACATGAAGATGTCCTGGATACAACAGAGGCTTGTCCCCAGAGCGGAGCTGACTAATTTCATAACTTACTGCCAGTCTCACCGCTGGCTTTTCGGGGCAGCGATGAAGATCCTCCATCCCTGTCAGTCGGCGATGTTCAGGGATTCATTCATCGTTTCAGTAGCTTCAACTCGGTTTTCACAATTCCCTGCCAAGTCCCGGGTAGTGATTCAGAAATACCGACGGATACATATGTAGACGGACTCCATTTTCGTTTCACTGAAGTTTTCTTTGACCAGTTCGGTTTGTTATCTCTGAGCTGAACCCTCGAATTTGTGGGAGCGGGGGAACACTCTCAGTCTGCCCTCTACCATTTGACTTGTTTGGCATGAGTGACCCTACCAAGAGCCAAAGCATTAACTCCTAACTCCAGCCAGCTTCGCTCTCCAGGTTACTGAGCCAGGCAAGCCTTCACACCGCGACTAGGTTGTGTTCTGTTTGGAGTCTATGTATGTGATCACTAATTACAAGCCAACCCTGAGACGAAAACCAGGAATGTCTGACAACAGACCGAGCTGAAACCAATCACGTGAAAGTGACAGTCTCAGCCCATCCTGCGTTTGCAGTGAAATGTGCAAACCCTTTCTGAAGAGTGTCGTTCTCCGTGACGCCGCTCGCTGCTCCGTTCTGTAGACACTAAACCATTTCAGCAACGACCGAGGACCGATTACACACAGTCACTCACACCGGGTGGTCCGGAAGAAAAGCCATTCCGTGGACTGTACTGCTGAGCAATGACTGGGACGGGTGTAGCAACGAGGAGGAGGTGATTTTCCCTGCTACCCATGCTGCACTCGGAACTTGGAGGAACACATCGTTTACGTTGACTGTGCAGGCAATCCCGTTTCTAATGACACCCATAGGCGTCTCAGCATCAGATGGATATGCTGGTTGGGTGGAATCGAAGCAATAACCTACTCATCAATCTTAGTAAGACCAGGGAATTAATTGTACTCCAGGGAGAATGCGTCAGGTGAACAAACGCAAATCCTCACTGGAGGTTCAAAAGTGTGAATCTATGGAATTTGTTGCCACGGGCGGCAGTGGAGGCCGGGTCACTGGGTGTATTTAAGGCAGAGATTGATAGGTTTCTGAGTAGTCAGGGCATCAAAGATTATGGTGAGAAGGCGGGGGAATGGGACTAAAGGGGAGATTGGATCAGCTCATGATGAAATGGCGGAGCGACTTCGATGGGCCAAATGGCCGACTTCTGCTCCTTTGTCGTATGGCCCTATGGTCTTCTGGGTGAATATCTTCAGGTTCCTGGGCGAAGACATCTCAGCGGATCCATCCTGGTCCCAACATGCTGACGCGGTCACTGTGCAGACGTCATAATTGTTCATTAATGAGATTTAGAGTGCTGTCGAAGAATCAAATGCATTTCTGTGGGCGTACCTGGACAGGATTGTCAGTCGTTGCGTCACAGTCTGGTGTGGGGCGGGGCTCCAATGCGTAGGATCGAAAGAAGGGGCAGAGTGCTGTAGTGACGGGCACGCCTCGCCAATATCATGTTCTCAATACTGTGCCAAAAGAAGGCTGGGTGCATTATTCAGGACCTTCACCAGACCAAACATGCCCTCTACATATTTCTACCCACGGGGGTGGGGAGTGGGGGAGTGTGGCGTGGGTTGGTGGATGTAGAGGAGTCTGAAAATAGAAAATCACATTTTTATTAAGAGCCACTTTTTCTGCTCAGCTTAGACATTTCTCAGCACATGAACACATGAACTCTCCCTAACAATTCTTTTTTTAAAATTTCTATTTAATTGATTTATTGTAATTTATAGTGATGTACAGAAAATTTAAAAAAAATCCTTAGTGAGAGATAACATAGGATCAGAGGATGGGAGTTATATGCAGGCCTCTAGCAGTCGACTTTGAGTACAAATGACAACGGGAGATGGACAAGGCATGTGAAAATGGCACTATTACGATGGTCATTGTAGGATCTCAACATGCAGGTAGCTTGGGAATGCCTACTGATGGTTTTTTAGAGTACATTGTGGTTGAGCCCATTAGGAAAAGGCAGTTGTGGATTGTGTATTGTGTTGTGCTTTGACCAGGTAGATTAGTATACAGGAATGCTTCAGAAGCAGTGATTGTAATGTGATCGATTTTATCCCGCAGTCTGAGAGCGAGAATCTAAAATTAGACGTATGAGTATTCCATGCAGTAAGTGGAACTGCAGTGGCACGAGTGGGGAGAATAGAAAGGTGCAAACGGTTAATATTATTCTTAAAGCCTGCATGTACAATACAACTCTGATACTTGTCTGCTCCGGACAATTGAATACAGACAGGCCATGGGTGTTGATGTAAGGACAGACATCAACCCCGGCACGAAAAAGGAAATGATACAAATCTCACAAACTTCAAACTGTCTCCTCTCCCGCAGCAAAAAAAAATAATAGCGACAATAGCAGTCCCCCAGAACATCACTGGCAGAAAAAAGTCAGGGACGATAACAATCCTCGACCCCGTCACTCGCATGGAAACACAGCAGCAATAACAGTTCCCGACCACGTCATTCGCAGAGAAAAAAGTCAGGGACGATAACAATCCTCGACCCTGTCACTCGCAGAAAACAACAGCGACCTAAGTCTAGGGCTGGCCAAGTCGATTGGAAAGGGGAACCAGCAGGGTTAACGGCAGATCCAGCAGGGCTGGTGTTCCAGGGGCAATTGGAAAGGCGCAGGATAGGTGCATCACAAATAAGAGTAAATATTCGATAGGCAGGATGAGGCAACAGTGGCTGATACTGGAAAGTAAAGGCAGCATAAAGGCAAAAGTGAGGGCTTATAGCATAGCAAGCATTAGTGGGAAGCTAGAGGTTTGGGATGCTTTCAAGATACAAAAGAAAGCAAATAAAATTTGATGAGAGGAAAAATTAAATGGCTAATAATAGAGAAAATATCATCTTTTCGGACATATGAAGAATAAAAGGGATGCGAGAGTGGATGTCAGAAAGCTGGAAAATGACGCGGAAGAAGCGGTAATGGGGGGGGGAAGAATAGACAGACGAACTGAATGAATATTTTGCTCTGTGGAAGACTCCAGCATAATGGCACCGATGAACATGGGTCAGAGGGCATCAGTGAGAGTGGATGTTATGACTCTGGAGAAGGTGCCTGTGAAGCTGAAAGCTCTGAAGCTGTATGTCAACGGGACCAGTTGGACTACACCCCAGGGTTCTGAAAGTAGGAACTGAAGATTCTCGAGGCAATAATAGTACCCCTTCACGTGTCATTACATTCTAGAATAGATCCTGATGGTTGGAAAATTGGGATTGTCACTCCACTCTGAAAGAAGGAAGGGAGGCTAAAGAAAAGAAAATATAAGAAAGGTAGCCTGACTTTAACGTGTTCAAAAACTCAAAAGATTATAACAAATTTAAGATCAAAGACAGTTGAGGAGAAAGGGAGAAGATTTGTCAAATAGATCATCCTGTGGTACGGTGATGCACATTGGAAGGAAGGATACGGTGGGATACAAAGATTTGGGCACCGATGCTCAAAATTTCTGTTACTGTCAACAGCTAAGCGGGTAAAAGATGACCTGATTTCCAAAAGGCATAAAGTTAAAAATGACACATTTCTTTAATATTTTAAGCAAGATTACTTTTTTTTATTTCCATCTTTTACAGTTTCAAAATAAGAAAAAAGGAAAAGGGGCCGAAGCAAAGGTTTGGGCCACCTGCGTGGTCAGTACTTAGTAACACCCCCTTTGGCAAGTATTACACCTTGTAAAGGCTTTCTGTAGCCAGCTAAGAGTCTTTCAATTTTTGTTTGGAGGATATGCGTCCATTATTCCTTGCAAAAGGCTTCTCGCTCTGTGAGATGCTTGGGCCATCTTGCATGCACTGCTCTTTTGAGGTCTGTCCACAGATTTTCGTTGATGTTTAAGTCGGGGGATTGTGAGGGCCATGGGAAAATCTTCAGCTTGTACCTCTTGAGGTAGTCCTTTGTGGATTTTGTGGTGTGTTTAGGATCATTATCCTGTTGTAGAAGCCATCCTCTTTTCATCTTCAGCTTTTTTACAGACGGTGTGATCTTTGCTTCCAGACTTTGTTGGTATTTAGTTGAATTTATTCTTTCCTCTACCAGCGAAATGTTCCCTGTGCCACTGGCTGCAAGACAAGCCCAAAGCATGATCGATTCACCATTTCCGTTACCGAAAATAAATCAAGTACAACCCTCACTTCAGGTGCAGTGCTACGGTAGGTGCTGAACATTGATGGAGCTGCGATGGCCGAGTGGTTAAGGCGTTGGACTTGAAATCCAATGGGGATTCCCCGCGCAGGTTCGAACCCTGCTCGCAGCGCTCACACTACAAGCAGCAGCGTGTAGTGTGCCAATAAAATTTAACACCCTAGATGTTGTCTGAGCGCTGGCCCCAAATGTGTTCAGTTGACAATCTGCAGTTGCCTTGCAAAATACCTGATCCATCGGCTCGCCATCTCTGTTTCGTGAACAGTTTCCTTTGACAGTCTCACCGCAACCGATCGTCCTTTATTTTAATCCCAACGAAGTACATGACCTCACACATTCCTGCATTCCTGTTTATTCAAAATAAACACTTTTGTCCAGTTTCTGCCCTCACTGAACGAACCAATTGCAGCCTAAATATTCTCATTGCAATACGCTGTCCGGCAATTCACGTCATCAGCCTCTCACAGTAAGGACAGCCCATAAATGAGGGGCGATAATAGACCGTCATGACACTGCCGATAAAAATTCTTCCAATCTGCGAAGGAGCAACGTCGACACAGATAGCACCGGGTATTGGGGTTGACCTTGGGTGTCTAAGGTTATGAGACAGAAACACACGTTCAGCGGTTCAGGAACAGCTTCTTCCCGACTGCAATCAGAATCACGAATAGACTTTGAAGCTTAGAATACTACCTCACTTTATTAATATACAGTATTTCTGTTTTTGCATATTTTTCATAATCTATTCAATATAAGTAATTGATTTACTTGTGTATTTATTATTATGTTTTATTTCATTTGTTGTTATTATTATTATTTTCTCTCTCTGCTAGATTATGTATTGCATTGAATTGCTGCTGCTAAGTTAACAAATTTCCCATTACCTGCCGGAGTTAATAAACCCGATTCTGATTCTCTGTTCAACGCGGTACTTTCCCGATTCGATTTTCATTAACGACATGGATTTCGAGGTACTGAGTTCTGGTATCGTATCCAGCACAGATCTGGAGCCGGTAACACGTTCTTCAATAAATCCTATTCCCTCGGCTCGGGAGATTCGAGAATTTGTGGAGTTGACATTCCATATTTCTGTCAGTTCAATTCTCGCAGCATTTTTAGCGGAGAATATATACCAGATTAGGAGGTCCTGATTCAGTATTTCAACGCAAAACGCTGAAAATTTCTTCCACCACACACACCCCACACACCCGCATGTGCTGGTCGACGTCTTGAGTTTCTACTGCACGAAAATACCTGACAGTGACTCAATTCATCTGTATCTGGTGAGGAATCTAACCGAGGGGATCATGCATTATACGCAATTGGTGATTACCTCAAAGTGAACTCAAATTTATATTTATGCGCACATCTATGGGTAAGCACAAGCGGAATGAAAAATGTACTTGCTGATGGGTGGGGACAGGTGGAAACTAGCCAAATCGACATGCCAATACAGTTTATTTAGCGACGATATTTTTACTTTGCAACCGAGTGTCTAACAATAGATTCTGTGTAGAAACAGGACGATTGGTGCCGGTGTGTTCTACAACTGTACGGATGCAGAGCGCCTCGCTTCGTTCACCAACGTACTTCCTTAAGTTAGACAGCGGGCGATTTATCGCACTGAGCAGAATCCTTGCGTACAAATCAGACAACAACACACACAAAATTTGTGTCTGTTGTTGTTTGAATTTCCAGCATCTGCAGATTTCCTCGTGTTTGAAATCCAAATCAGAACTAACTTTGGAATTTTAAGAATTAATGGCGCTAATTTAATGTTAATTGCCTTTATAATTGAAGAAACTGGGAGAATGGCATCAATAAGTATAACGTGCTCCTGCTCCCTCTGTTAAAGGGCAATGTGTAAACGCATGAACCATTTCTCCTCCTCAGTACAAACGGCGATAATACTTACGAGTCCTGCAGCGTTCGAGTTTAAATGAAGGGACGGAAAGATCCACTTCGTTTTGTCGGTGAGGTGAATTACTCTGGTGGTCAAAAAAACGCTGGGAGGAAAACAGTGGCCGAAAGTGAACATGAAATTGATAAATTGCCGTGTAACTCTCTCTCACTGCCTTTCAAATCTCCCTTGTTCTGTCTACGATGTGACTCTCTCCCCTGCCTCACATCCATGTTCCTCTCTCTCTAACACACCCATACACACATTCTCTCTCTCTCTCTCTCTCTCTCTCTCTCTCTCTCTCTCTCTCTCTCTCTCTCTCTCTTCTCTCTCCACATCTCACTCCCTCACTCCCACACTTTCCTCACAAGTTGAAGCGAACGGTTAGCTGTCAATATTCGTGTTCAGTGAAAGGAAGCGTGAATGCGGTGGGACGTTTATAGATTTTCCTTTACAAGACAGCTCGGGTGGAGCGCAGGGGAGTGGGTGTAAACTGGTGCTGAAATGTCGGGGCGAACAGGTAAAATGACATGAAGGAGTAGCGATTTTTTAAACAAATCTGTTCCTGGACTTTGGTTCAGTGCTCCGTTAAGACACGACCACCATGTGAAATTTCGGTTAGCTGAAAACACTTGAATTGTCAACTTATAAAAATATTTCCATATTCATTAGATATGTTGTCCAGCCGCGGCTGGGAGAAGGGAGATTGAGATTGTGACTGATTCGCTGAAGTGGGCAGCACGGTCTCTGAACGCGAAAAGCTTTCGCCGTTTCATATCACTCACTGTACAGACTCCCCATTGCTCTCTTGTCTAGCGAGCGACCCCGCCTATTGCCATAGACAAATCGGTTCGCTGACCTTCCGTCAAATAAACCTCGCCAATTGTCACTGACGCGGTGTCATGGTCCGACATCAACCAATCTCGTCAAACCACGTGCAACTACCTAGCTCCCATTCGTGTATGCAGATGTCAATCCAACGTGTTATCCAATTGCGGAAAGGGTTGCACCCGAGTTGCTCCCTCCCACAGATTCTGACTGCATCTGCCTCCCCAAAGTCCGGTCAATGCTGAGCAAAACTCAGAACAATGTCCCATTATATAACATTCATATCCATATGCTTCTGATCGAAGCTGGGGGCGCTGTCAGGGCGTCGAAATAAAGGCGGGCGACAGAAGTTTATCACCTCTCTCCTGGGGAGACGGTAGAAGATTTGCTGGAGGACACCGACCGATTTTTGACTCGCAACTGCGGTATGGGGAGGGGGGAGGATTGAGAAAAAGTCTGGGCCAGCCTGATCTTATTGAACGCCGGGGCTGGCTGAAGAGGACTAGAGACTCGCCCTTCTCTCTGTTGTCTGTCTGTTTAAAGAAAATGAATAAACAGGCCTTTCTTGGGCCTGCATGCTACCCCGTGGATATAATAGTTCGCAATCTATGTCATCAGTTTGCCTGAGGAATCATTTCCAAGCCTGAAACTGCACAAGATTGATATCCATCTTTTGTTAATGATGCAGAATTGTACAATTTATGTTCTGCGTACCGTCTGTCTTTTCGAGCCTGCAATGACGCTGCAAGTGTTTCATTGTACCTGTCCCTCACCGTCCCTGTGCACACGGCAATAAACCCGACCGGACCTGACAATACTCACTGAGATTTGAGCAGTGATGACCCCGGGCAGATGAGTCAAGGTGATGTCGGCAAATTGAGTGAGTAGGACCAGAGTCCAATATGGGAAATGTATGGTCACCCTCTTCTACAGAGAGACAGCATCTCTGAGTGGATTGAGGTGCAGTGAGTAGTGAAGAAGATCAAATCTACATTGTATCGATTGCAAGTTTTTGTCTGTAAGACCTCGCACAGTTATTTCGAGCTTTATTGAGACAGCACCTGCGATATTTTTCTCAATGTCATGTTCTGCTCATATATTTTGTGGTTTCATGGTGCTGAATCAGGCGGATGCAGGTTAAGCACAGACAGGAATCGGGTTGTTGTGGAAGCAAGTTAATACACAAATAAATTTAAAATAAACACTTTAAATTACAGCATGCAATATCTTAATTCCCTGACAGGGAATCGAACCCGGGCCGTGGCGGTGAGAGCGCCGAATCCTAACCACTAGACCACCAGGGAAGCTAATAATGCTCTGACTACAGCAATAGACAACTACCAAACCAGCAAAATATGAAACAAAACCTATAGATGGATAATAACGAATAAATGTGATAAATATTGTCACGAATCTACTGCTCAGTACTTTGCAGACCGCGTGTTCACCCAGTGCTTCTGTTTAAGGAACACTCTGGACTCTGAATGAATCAGTGGGAAACACTCTTTCTCCAGTGTCTTTATAAAGATTGTGACATTTAGATTCTCTTATGAGCCCTGGGTCATTTTTGTTTCTGTCCTCGCCTCGAAACAATTCAGTAGTCGGCCCCCGATTCCCGTGACATTGTCGCCGATACATCTGGTGTCTTGTTCCTCACCCTCCGCCTGGATGGAGGTAGGAGAAAGAAAACCAGACTTCCAGAATGCCTGAAATATGGTCTGGGGATGGAATGCTGGGCTTTTTGATCGTGCTCTAACCGTGGTCGGGCGTGCGGGAGCCGCTGGTACTGAGGATGACGTGCTGATGACAAATAAGCCGAGAATTCCTTAAATAAGCCTCATAGAAACCCCCGCAATGATTTGAAAGTCCTCAGGTTAGGCAGTTCCTTGTTTGCTGGCCGCGGCACTCAGTACATGGTATGCTTGCTTAACATCTCCTCTGGCGGTATGTGAAGTGCCGTCCGGATCAATGAGGAGAACCTCTCGGTAAGCAGCACCGACAGAACTCAATCATTGGATGTTGTGATTGGGGGAACAAGGGTGCGGCAAGACCGCTATATACGGAGAGTATGAAGAGTTTATCATGAAACAACACAGCCGTTCAACATCCACCATCCCCCCCCCCCCCACCCCCTGCACCACTATAATACATTCTTATCATCTCCGACCGGTGGATTGAGAAGCCTTCCGGCTGTTCCACCGAACTGAGCCATGTCTCCATGAAACAGGAGCCCCTCATTTCCCTCCGAAACTGCAATGTTGCACTTACGTAATGCATCTTGTTTTCAAGTAATTGGCCTTGGCTAAGAAAATGACAGGTAAAGGAGGCTTCATAGCCCGTCGATTTAGTCTGGCTTGAAGTCTTCCGAACCGACCTCTTTTCTGGCAATGGTAATGGCTGACCTTCGCTGATCGCTGAAAGGTGCCGCACCTGCATTCCCGAGAGTCAAGTCCACCTGGTCCTTCAGCAGCTCGTTACTCTGCCGGTTAATTTAGACAGTTCAACAGTACGTTTCTTAAATGGAAATTAGGGGCTTCACATTGCAGCCACAGTGGTTCGGCAGAACCACATCGAGACATTTTGCGAGCTGTCGGCAATATGTCGCGTATATCGCCAGTGCCATCGTCGATCTTTGGATTTATAATCAAATATCAAAATTCCTAAAGCCTTATCAATAATGTAGACATCCCGCTCTTACTTGAGCCTCCAAAATGCATCACCTCGTACATCATCTCTCTCCCGTCTATCCCACTCCCGCTTTCTACCGACACCAAACACCCGACTCCGATCTCTCTCCCCATCGAAAATCTTTCCCCAACACCCGATCTTTCTCCACACCAGATTCCTCGACTTCCCCGCCCCCCCACTCTCTCTCTCTCTCTCTCTCTCTCTCTCTCTCTCTCTCTCTCTCTTCTCTCTCTCTCTCTCTCTCTCTCTCTCTCTCTCTCTCTCTCTCTCTCCTCTCTCTCTCTCTCTCTCTCTCTCTCTCTCTATCTATCTATCTCTCTCTTTAATTATCCTGTATTTCATTGCACTGCTACAGTAAAGTTAAGAATTTCACCACATATCCGAATGATATTAAATCTGGTTCTGATTCTGATTCAGATGCAGCGGGGATGTGTTAGTTTGAAGTTAAATTATTTGAAAGGCTATCAGAACCTCGTGAGACGATGGGCTGTACTGTGCTTAATATTCTATGTTCTATGCTCTATCTAGGTACAGTATCTCACTATTTAAGTCCAATCGATTAATTATTTAAAGCTACGACGCCTTCCTTTTCCAGATTTCTCTCACTGGGTCTGATAATACAGCAGGAGAATTTAACAACAAGAGGCCACAAATGTGAATGCCAACCGCTGGATGATATCGATAGTTTTGCTTGGAAAGGACTCGTCAAGAACTACGAAATGAGGAATTGTCCTCGGTGTTCGGACTACCCTGGTCATGGAGTATGAAGGGAAGTATCTGGACAAACAGGAACAATAGCGATAGGCAGGATGGACCAGTGGGTAGTAGGTCATGTCTAACCAACCTCACAGATCTTTACCAGGTAGTTACCAGGAATGCTATTGAAGAAATTTGTCAAGTTTCCTTGTGGAACGATGCTTGTGAAGGACTAGTCGCTTGGCTTTCACAATGAGGAAGTAAATTGGATTCGCCATTGGGTACGTTGGGGAAGCTAGAGTGTGGTAATGGATGGTTGTCTCTGGGACTGGGGAGCTGAGATGAATGGAGTGCTCAAGGTGTCGTTGCTGCGTCCGTTCTTGTTTGTCATCTATATCAGTGATCTGGATAATAATGTCTTTAACGGGATCAGCAAATTTGCCGATGACAGCAGCATTACGGGTGCAGTCGACAGCAAGGAAGAGTACCGGAGCATGAAGCGGGATCTGGAGAGCTGGAAAAATAGGTTGAAAAATAGCGGATCGGATTTAACACAGACAAGTGTTAGATGCTGCCCTTTGGGCGGACCGGCGAGGGTTGGTCTGACACAATGAGAAATAGGGCACTGAGGAGTGCGATAGGACAAACGAATCTGGGAATGCAGGTCCATAATTCAGTGAAATTTGCGGCACGGTTACACAGGGTCGTAGAAAAAGCTTTTCGCGTTTGGCCTTCATAGATCAAAGTACAGAGTACAGGAGTTGGGATGTTACGTTGCTGTTGTTTAAGGCTTTATTGGGGCCTAATTTGGAATATTGTGTGCAGGAAAGATGAAAATAATATTAAAATAATGCAGAAATAAATTACATGGATATTGCCGGGACGGACTGAATGTTTTTAATTAAAAGGAAAGATTGCATACGTCAGCACTTTAGTTCAGATTGGGTAGACCGAGGGGAGATTTGATAGAGGTACACAACATTATGAGGCGTATAGAGAGTGTAAATTCAAAGGGGTTTTTCCACTGATGTTGGGTGCGAATATAACTAAAAATCTGGGCGAATGGTGAAATGAGAAATTTTTAAAGGAAACATGAGGGAAAACTTCTTCTCTCAGAGAGTCGTCAGAGTGTAGACAGTGCTGCCAAAGAAAATAGCAATTGAGATTTCGATGGCAACGTTTAAGAAATGATTGGATAAGTTCTGGAATATGGATGGCCACGGTCCGGGTTCAGTCGATGGGAGTAGGCAGTTTAAGTAATTCCTCACTCTCCTGACAGGTTGAAGCCCTTGTTTCTGTGCAGTGATTCCCTATGGGTGTCTGATTGTATGTCTGAGTTAGAACTTCAGTGTCTCACGGCACCGACCAATCTAGAAAGTCGTTGATACTGTTCGATCCCTCTGTCCTTGCACACACTGAAGCGTGGAGACTGAGTTAATGGATGGTTACAGCATGAGGAGATGGAAACTTTGAAAGTAGTTTATTCTGTATTCTCCAATTGCCTGCGATTGTTTTGAAGGAAGACAAGTGTGAGCCCAGATATTTGATTTTGCCATCGCTGCGTTTTTAGTTTGTGTAGTTTTGTGTATTTCATTTATTACTGATTTCAGTGAGAGACACGGATTCCACACCGGCCATGTGGATTCATGGTTAAATAGATCGAAATATGAGCGTATCTACACCCGATACAATGAAACCACGATTCAGAGGTAAATTGGCTGCAGGATACATTGATGCGTACTTGAACTGGGAATTTGGAATTGGCATTTTGGAAGGCTGGTTATTTTAATGAGCAGCAAAAGCTGCTGCTGAACAGTTTGAAAAGCTGTTTTTAAGTTGTAGGGCTCCATTGGAAATGATTGCTTTGAAGTCTTTGCAGCATCTGCCCTGTAATATGTAAATGGCAGTTTAGTTTAGAGAACGTGGCGATGCAGTCAACAGCTCAGCGATTTGTTTACATCGTCGGCCCTATCTCCATAAATTAGCATCTTCCCTTTAATATGTAAATGACAGGTTAGTTAAGATAACGTGCCGGTGCAGTCAATAGTTCAGCGATTTGCTTACATGGTCGCCCCTAATTCCATGAACTTTCCAGCTTTTGCTGGTGGTTCAGAATAAATCGGTTATTTCCCTCAGCCCTGTTTCGCGGAACACTGTAACTACAGAGTCCAAAAAGAGTTGTAAATTGCACCAGAATTTCCGCTGTCTTCCAGCAAGAAGTCACTCTATCTACTACATCATCTGCCTTCTGTTAGGAAGCCAATTCTGAATCAACGCAGCCAGGTTTCCCTCGATCCCATGCCTCCTGACTTTCTGAATAAGTCCAGTATGGGAACTGATCAAGCGCCTGACCATAATTAATGCACCCACATCGTCTGACCTGGTTCATCTGTTGTTTTTATTTTTTTTCAAATAATTCAATCTAGTTCATAAAGGACAACATGCCATGCTGTCTCTCCGTAGCCAGACTACGTTCCTCCAAATACTCATAATTTCATTCTTCAATATTCCTCCCCAGTAGTTTACTCACTATTGATTTGAGGCTCCCTGGTCTGTAATTCCAAGAAGTATCCCTATTATCTTTCGTCAACAAATGAATGATATTTTCCACCCCCGCCCCCCCACATCATCTTGTTCTACTTCCGTGGTCAGCGAAGCCACACATACCCTGTCCAAACGCGCAGCAATATCTTTGCTCGCTTTCCCAAATTACCTGGACTATATCCCTTCCGGTACCGGGGAATCATCGATCATAATGTTTTCCAAGTTTCCAGCGAATCCTCTTTCTCAGCGTCGGCATGTTCGAGCATATCTGCCTTTTGAAGCTGTGTTCACATTCATCAATTTATTCAGTGAGGAGCTTCACCGCCTCCTTGGATTCCAGACACATTACTTCTTTTTCCTCTGATCTGCCCACACCCTCTCCAGTCTCCTCCAATTCTTCACAGTGCAACTCGCCAAGGGTTCTCAAGTCCACATTGTGACTCGCCATAATCCTACCTGATCCTTTCTTCCTAATCTTTAAGTATCGCTCTTTCTTCCTCTTGAGGAGCTGTTCCGACTTTCTTGTCAGCAAGGGTTACTTTACACTGTCATCCTTTCCCTGCGTCACTGAGACAAGCCTATACTGAACCCCGTGTAAGTGCTCCCTAAACAATTCCCACGTATCTGTTGCGCATTTCCCTGACTACATCATTTCCCAGTTGACCTTCCCAAGTTCCTGCCAGGTAGCACCACACATCGCTGACCCCCAATTAAATAGATCCCATGCTCCCTGGTCCTAAAGCTGTGCAAGGCAAATGGAGCGGAGTGCTCCCTGTTGTTCTGAAATGCGTACCCGCGGAAAGATCTGTCACCTGACCCGTTTCCTTTTCTAATATTAGATCTGGTACGGAAAGTTCGCCAGTCAGCCTTTCTTCTTATAGTGACATGAATCCTTCCTGAACACAACTGAGAGTTTATGCCATTCCTAAACATTTTACCTTGGGTAGGTGCCAAAGAATATTAGGGAAGTTGCATTTGCCCGTGCCAATAACATGGCTCATGACCAGGTTCCACTTCCCGATCGGTTCCCCGCTGTTCCCCTTGCGTTTCTCTTTGTTAATCTGGTGGGCGGCTGTACAGAATACTCCAAATGGGGTGATCATGTTTCTGTGTTTGTCTCCCCGTCTATTAACAAACGAACGCTCCACGTTGTCCTCCCTTTCTGCAGCTGCGATACTATTCCTGGATTCCCATCTCACTCCCTGTACACTCTGTTACCCGACCCTGTCCATTTTTCAACATCGAAAATGCGGAAAGTCCTGCAGCCAATCCTGCCCTTGTGACAGTCGAGTGTCTGTGATAGTTTGGAACATACTTCAACCAATGTAACAATCACGCCAGCAGCATTGAGTGTTTGTATTGCTACCTACCTGAACTGTATGAAGCAAGCAATCTTCCGCAAATTCTGCAATTTTCGGATGACCAGACATATGATTGTTTGAGTTAATGACATATTTGCCAAACCTGTTCATTGTAAAACAGCTTTATTTGAAAACTCCGCTGAATTGCCATTAGACCCGGGCGTTATCTACACAGTTGGCCATTTAATGTAAACACATACTTCATTCCATTCCTCAGCTCTTCTCTGAATTTCCTCTGTGTCAGTGTATAGATACAAGTATTGGTGCACATGCTGAGAAACTGTAACATGAACCCAAATTGTCGTAAGATGTATACCGGGGAACTCAAATATCTGCCCTGGTAAAAATAGTTTTGCACTTGCCATTTTAGAGAATGGGCTACATAGGGCATCCAAAATAATATAAAATTAGCTGATATAGAAAACAGTAAAATCATAGATTTTCTGCGTTTTTTCCACCTCGGCATCTTTCTGATTGTCGCTGCTGTGCCGAAGCCTTCTGCGGACTCTATTCGCCACAACGATATGTCTTACGGTTAATCCGTTAAACGCCAGGGTTAAGCCGATTGGTATCAATGGTGTTAAAATACTGTCCAGTAATGCGTATCCTCTCCACACGGGTGAAGTAGCGTATTCAAATGTGCCGGTGCACCGCCATGGCATGTTGTCAATGATGACGTAAGGTTCAAGGGCAAAGTAATATGGGACACATTTCCCGCAGCTCACTATAACCAGGGTCACGATAACCACCGTTGCTGTTCTCTCGGTGCAGTATCGCTCCCGCAGCTTTCGGCAACATATTGCGATGAAGCGATCGAAGGTAAAACTGACCGTGAACCAAACAGAACAGTCCGTCGTTACAGCCTTAATTACAAGTGTCAGAGAGCACACAGGAGTGATGAGCAGGGATCTGGAATAAATGTAGATATTGTTGGTCTGTTCCACTAAAGCAGCAATGATAACCACCATCAGATCCGCTGTTGCCATTCCAACCAGGTAACGGGTGATGCATTTGGAGAGTCCGCATTTTCCCCGAGAAAGGATCACAATCGCCGTTAAATTAACTGCAAGAAATTGGAAAAAATTAGAAATATAATCAGAATGAAGGTAGATATTGTTGGTCTGTTCCACTAAAGCTACATCGATAGGCACCATTATATCCGTTGCTGCCAACTTCAACCAGGTAATGGGTGGCTACCTTCCGACAGGTTATAGCTAGGCGTATGAGTTCTATGACTCATGTACGGAGAATAGTCGCTTGCTCCTGTAAACAACACCATTTCCATTATTAAAGGTGAAAGAGCTGACAGGACTGTTTGCAGCGGTGACAAAGTGGAATCAAGGAGATATGAAGCAGGAGTTCAGAAAGCCTATTTATGAAACAATGTCAATATCAGCACCAACTTAATTATCAATAAAAGAGAACACTATGAACAAAGTATGGAAAATGGAAATAAAACCATTAGATGCCCGAATCCTCCATTCCGGAAACACGTTTCAGCCGACGGTAGCATCTGTGCTCAGTAACAGTGCGGATACCGCAGCAGAGTAACGACGGCACCATACATAAAGTAACCAGCTCCGGCATCTTACCGGGGACACCAACCGCTACAAGTGTGGGATAGAAAATGGCCGCGATGTGGTAAATCGCCGGATATCCCATATTCCGTCAGAAGCAGCGTTCAGTTGTACGGAACGTTTCAGCTGCTCAGATGGACTGGAGATCGGTTTAGCAGACTTTTATTGAGGTGAGAGCAATTCCACTGAGGCAATTAGCGTGGTTATCACGTCAGGGACATTAGTGACAACCATCTGCACAGACACTTACGTTAATTATTTTTACTCGCTGTTCCCGTGTCATGAATTTAACTCCTCAAGGGATATTGCAATCTATGTCCAGGTACCTGAGAACAAAATATGATGTGGTTTTTTTTTCCACGTTGTTTTCCATTTTACCTGGCTTCAGCTATATCTGTGTTGCTTTTAAAGTAGGTATTCATCTTGAAATCATTTATTTTGTAACATTTGATGGAACACATTCGCTTCTGAAATTGAGGGAAGGAGGTTGTTCTGGCGGGTGAAATTGAGAACACTTCATTATTAAAGGGGAGCATTCGTTCATTCTTTTCTTTCGTCCGTTCCAGTCATTCCGAGCGCTTTGAGTGTTGGAAATCAAAGTGACTTCTAACATGTGTCACAATAAAATACACTGCACTCACGTTCCTCGAAATAATTTAAAAGATCCACAGCGATATTCCAGAGTTCTGTGATCAAAAGGGGAACATGCCCCCGGGAGATTAGCGAGGGCTGCAGACAGTTTGAAGAAGAATGTTTTCCAGCGCACACAAGGGCCGTTTGGCAGGAATCTGACCTCTTCCAGTGAATGACCTGACCACCTCATACCCGTGACATGCCATGCAGTTTATTTAACTTTAAAGATATTCGCAAACGTGGAACAATTCCACCAGAATTTCTCCATCTATTCTCTGTCTGAACAAAAGCAGCACGTAAAATCCGTGAACAATCCGCAGGTTCCTGATTTACTGTCGGGTATATTGACTTTCGATCGTCGCTATGAATACGGGCAGAACAGCGGAAGTGTTCAAGCTCACCTTTCAACCACATTTCTTCCTGCTTCTGCAATGCACCGCTCCGTGCCTATTGTGATACTCCTAGCGATAAGCGGGCCTCGGCCTATAGGGGAGAGTCTCATCACTCTGTTTCCATTGTGGAACTCGTACTAATGTGCGGCCCTCGGTAGAGTCGAGAAAATATCACCGCTGCCTTCAAATGCATCCTTCCAAAGTGAATCACTTCGTATCTTTCCTGTTTGGGCTCAATCTGTAACTTCTCAGCGCTGCTCTGCGTCCTGTCACTGTCCTGTTGTAATCTGTGACTACCTTTTATGCTATCCATAATTCCACCAGTCTCCACATCATTGCAAATAAGCGACCCTCCACATCCTCATCCAAATCGTTCATAAAAATACAACAATCCGGGTGTCTCCGATCTGATCTCTGCAGGACGCCACTGGTCACCGACATCCGGAGTGAAACCGCTCCATCCACAACTATCCTCTGCTTCTGTGGGCGTCATTTCTGAATCCACCAAAGAACTTTCCCTGGATACCAAACCTTCTGACATCATGAATGGTCCTACCATGGCTAGGGTTAGGGTCAGGGTTAGGGTTAGGGTTATTAAAATGCACTTACACCAGATTCATTAACCCCCACTTTATTTGATGAAGATCACGTAATAAACACGTTCTCCCATCTGTTTCTCTCTTCCATTTTCCCCGTTTTGACTTGGGCGAGTGCAAAGATGTGATCTATCATTCTCCTCCGGGTACAAACCGGAATTAGTTGCCCAACCCACTGAGTGGACGACTGCTCTTCATCCACATTACCGTCGATTGCCTGAAACGTGAATCTAAGAGTATGATCTCATCTCGGTCCAGAGCATCCCCTTGACAAGATGCTTTCTGGAACTGAGCTACTAGATGACATTGGCTATCTCCAAGGGGTTTGAATTGGTTAATATGATACGAGTCCAACTTATTTGGAACAGTCTGAATTCAATATACTGGTGAACTGGCTCTGTCAGCGATATCATATGTCCTTACAAATCGCGAAGCTGTAAAGGGGCTTGGCTGATGGAAAGACATTATAACCTTCTGTCCGATTTCCAACTCCCGCGGTTCTGTTCGCACCTTAAAATAAGCTTTGCTCTGCTGTTTCTTCCGTCAGCTCTTATGGGCGGCGACATAATAGTCCTACCTAATAGAGTCAGTTAATTGCTGGTAGTATGTGTCCTTTCCAATGCCACCAAACTCGGTTGATGATAAATCCAGCCCAAACAAGGATCCTAACCCTTTTATTTTCGCATTGTCTTTAAAGTCCCGCTCATCCATTCAGCAATTGCACTGCACTGTGGTCGATAAGGGATAGCAACCTATCTTTCATTACATTTTGTATCGCCTGTGCGGTGTATCGGGGACCATGATCCGATTCTAGAATCCTGGGCAATGCACAACGAGTAAAAACTCTCTCCAAACAAAATCCTGGCTGCAACGTCAGCGGTTTCCATTATCTAGTTGGGGAAGCCTCTATCCACCTGGTGAACGCATCCCCTATCTCGGGGAAACAGTTCAGTCCTCCAGGGTATGGAGGTGAAGATCAAACAAAACAAACCTGCAAGTTAACAAGTGGTCCCTCTATGGGGCGTAACCTGAAACTGCTTTTCTAGCCGATTTCTCTGTGTTATCACTGTTCACAAATCAAACAATTCTTAAAATAATGTTGTACATCTCCTCGCAGTTTTGGCCACCAACACAGATTCTTCAACTGTTCCATAGCTCTGTCTTATCCTCGATGCCCACAAGTGTCATGGTGACAATACATCATCTGGTTTCCTTCACAATCCCGCTCCTCAAATTTACCACTATCAAGTATAATCCAAATCCGTGCCTGTATCCATCGATATTTCCCATAATCTTCAGAATCCTCTCCTGTGTGTACCTTTGCTAACTCCTGATCCTGTTGCTGTGTCATGACTAAGTCTATATGTGAACAGTATATGTACAGTATGTGTACAGGCTGGTTTTCTGTCATTCCTACCTCTATATCTGGATTCCATTTCACCACCCAAGTTTATTCCAGTTATGACTAGCTCACCAGCCTTCCTGTTCCTTCTGGGGATGTCTTTAAGTGAACCTCCACCTTTTTTATCCATCAGTGTTTTCTCTTGCCTTCTCAAATATTTACTTCATCAAGGGAGGTGATGGCAAAGGTTCGCCTTCTATTGGGATATAACCTCTAGATTCCCATAACGGTCAATATTCAGTCAAAGCACATGAGTATGAAGTGAATGAAGGGAGATGGGTCATGTACAGTCATCCAGTTTAGTCTCATTCGGTATCTTGTTCAGCCGCAGGAGTAGTGAGTCACAGGGCTTGTTCCTGTTCTCTGCTGTTCCATGATCCAACATGTCCAGGTGATGTGTTCACATTGTAATATCAATCCATTCACCATCTGCTGTCCATTCACCTCAGTTCATCTTGTTCTTCTACACTGACGGGTGTAACATAGGACCCGGTGTCTTGCATCACCGGAACAAGGTCTCCCGCCAGCCATGTCCCTGACGAGCGGAACATTCCCGGCTGTGCAGTGACGTACCAGTGACTGCAATTTCCCAGAGTTCATCAGTCAACCGCCTGCTGCAATGTGAACCTTTGGATAATTCCAGAAGTCAAACTGGAGCTTCCCTCGAATTCCTGCTCCCAAACTCTCAGTGCTGCACCGAACAACATAGTTACAATTTTCCAAATCAAAATGCATGGCATATTGCAGAGGAGTCCGAAAGTGTCATCAGAAAATCAGAAAGATTCTTATATTGTTTATGAGTGGGATATAACTCGATTAGATTCACGCTTTGGTTCACATTGAGGAATATGTGACAGATTCAGCAAACGCAAGAGTGCCGAGATACACGGTGAAGGCAGCAATTTAGAATTGCTGAGGGAAATGTATTCATATAAATAATGCTGGTACATGAAACAAGCTGACTTGGTGGGTTTTATTTCGACCAATTATGACATTAATTATGCACTTATTTATTTAAAATAATTAATATATTTATTTGTTTATTTTTATTCAACGTTTCAGAAGTTGTGTTGCCGAACCACAGAGGTTTACGGATCAGATGCTGCTCACTTGGCGCTGCGTGGTTTAGCAGCGAATAGCAGGCAGAATTATGCCGGGCCGAACGGTCTGTTTGCCATATGACCCTATGACGCTGAATGTGCTGCTCAACACAACCGTCATTATTCATCAGTTCACAGTCCCTCTCAAAATTTTAACATCATCCAACTGCAGAAGACTCTTGTTCTAAGAATAGCTCAGTGAATACAGATTCTATTTTAAGAGTATTCACTAGATTGGTGGAACAGCGGGAAAGAAGGAGAAAAAAACCCACCGGCTCACACTGAGTCAGATATTCACAGGTACGGGACTGAGACAACATCCGTAACGCTGGAGTAGACAGATACAGAACGAAACCGACACTTACACGATAGTGGAGACTGACAGATACAGAATGAAACCCACACTCTCACACTGTAACAGAGACTGACAGATACAGAATGAATCCCCCACTCTCACACTATAACAGAGACTGTCAGATACAGAATGAAACCCACACTCTCACACTGTAGCAGAGACTGACAGATACAGAATGAAACCCACACTCTCACACTGTAACAGAGACGGACAGATACAGAATGAAACCCACACTCTCACACTGTAACAGAGACAGACAGATACAGAATGAAACCCACACTCTCACACTGTAACAGAGACTGACAGATACAGAATTAAACCCACACTCTCACACTGTAACAGGGACTGACAGATACAGAATGAAACCCACACTCTCACACTGTAACAGAGACTGACAGATACAGAATGAAACCCACACTCTCACACTGTAACAGAGACTGACAGATACAGAATGAAACCTACACTCTCACACTGTAACAGAGACTGACAGATACAGAATGAAACCCGCACTCTCACACTGTAACAGGGACTGACAGATACAGAATGAAACCCACACTCTCACACTGTAACAGAGACTGACAGATACAGAATGAAACCCGCACTCTCACACTGTAACAGAGACTGACAGATACAGAATGAAAACCCACCTCATCACACTGTAGAAGAGACTTACAGATACTGAATGAAACCTACACTCTCAGACTGTAACAAGACTGGTCTGTACAGAATAAAATTCACAAACTCACTGAGAACCAGAGAGTGACAGAACCCCACACTCCCAGTCTGTGGTAGGGACTGATATCCACAAAATGAATCCGCCCCTCACTCTCACATTGCACCCGAGACCGGAGGGTACAGAATGAAGCACCCTTTTCAATTTATACCGGCGACAAGCAGGGGAAAATGAAACACACATCCTCATATTATCCATCTGAATGTCTCCCCTTTGTTGATTGTCTCTGCACTGCTGTCGTTATATCTCACTAATTCTACATCTTATGTGAACTACATATCAACCATCTCTTCATTTTCAGCTTGAGACCTACTGAATCATGAATCCTTTGCTCTCTGGCAGCCTGGGCTATTGCTCTCTGCTCTCCCAGTTTACTGTTTGTGTGTCATTCTGCTATGAGTGTTCTTAGTTTCTACAACATGGCCCTGCGGCTGTTTCAATGTCGCTTCTGTTTCTTTTATCTCCTGATCACCATGCTGACTCAACGCGTTCGGAGTGGGAAGGGAAAGTCATGGGCAGGGAGATCGGCAAAGGATTTCATAGATGCAAGGGCATTTATTTGCCTGTGTGTTAGGGGTGGGGAGAGAGAGAGGGAGGGTGTCTGCATTTAGCTTTGTGTGTGTGTGTGAGAGAGGGAACGTTCTGGATTTATGTTTCGGTGCTTGTGTATATGTGTATGTGAGAGGGATAGTATCTGTGCGTGTGTGAATGTGGGCGCGTGAGAGAGAGAGAGAGTGAGAGAGAGCGAGAGATAGATAGATAGAGAGACAGAGAGAGAGAGAGAGACAGAGAGAGAGAGAGAGAGAGAGAGAGAGAGACGAAGAGAGAGAGAGAGAGAGAGAGAGAGGAGAGAGAGAGAGAGGAGAGAGAGAGAGAGAGAGAGAGCTAATAATGGTTTCTAACATGGTTTTATGCGATGGTGTGACCTTATTTGGTGGTGCTGCATTTATTTATTCAAAGGCACTGCGGAGGTAATGCCAAGGTCACGGGTATTCTTATGTTAAACCATGACATGAAATTGGAATCGAATCTATACACGGTAGAAGGTATTTTGTTAACTCATGTCGGTATTCACACCAGAGACAAACGTGTTGATGGTTGTGTTCGTAACCCACGGACAGTGAATGACAGCCTTATCAGCCCATTATATTCCTACACCACAGTATTTCAGCATCTAACTGTTCCTCAGGTGGATTAACAGAGGCTTTTCCGTCACTTTACCCTTCCAAATCCACAGCGCGAGTAAGAAATTTTATACATATAAATTACAAGAAGTACACTTACACAGACACACAGACACACACACACACACACACACACACACACACACACACACACACACCACACAGACACACACACACACACACACACACCGCACACACACAGACACACACACACAAACACAAACACACACACACACACACAGACACAGACACACACACCACACACACACACACACGCACACACACAGACACAGTTTTTCTTCGGCTGCCCATCAATTTTCTTTTTTTTAATACTTCATTTACAATTTTCAGTTTTACACAAGACAAACATATTGAAGACGTACAAAACAATACAAGGAAATGCAGCTCCACGTGGAGCACCAGACACGACAAATCAAAAACAAGAACAAAAAGGCTGCCAGACAATTTACAAGATTACATAAATATACTTTCAAAAAAAAGTTGACACAATAGTGGTATCACGGAAGCAATGTGAAATAAAATGAGTAAAGGAATCCGGTTAGGCACCACACCCACTCATGGGACTAGACAGGTCAAGGTCACAATGTATGTGAGGTAATATGACACTGAGCCAAGAAAGGTCCCTTATTCTCTCAAATATATTCCGTGTATTGGGGTTGTGCAGATGCACAAGTTCAACCTTCCAAATTCACATTTTTCGCTGTCTCCAAGTTAGACACTCGTTAAGGAAAAGTGCCCACACTTCGAGCCTATTTCCACCACACATCCCGTTCTCGAAAACCTCTTGCTCCCTCCAGACCCCAAACAGTTAATATCAAAATGTGAGAATTGTTTTACTCCTTTGGTTTCTACAGATTTTATTAGGGAAGCCTGGGCTCGGGACTTGAACTCAGAGATATCAGCGGAACTTTGGGAGAGGCAATGTCCCGGGTTCACGGTTGTTCTATTAACGCTGCAGCTTAATCCAGCACAAGGTGATGCATAGATTGCATTATTCAAAAACAAAACTGAATCGCATCTTCCCATCTGTGTCTCCTGATTGCGACAAGTGCCGCTCTGCCGAGGGCTCACGAGCACATCTTTTCTGGTTTTGCCCTACATTATACAACTTTTGCACTGCAATTTTTGAGCGGCTCTCAGAAGCCTCTTGTAGAGACATTCAGCCGAATCACGACCTCGCCATCTTTGGATGCTCTGCACTGACTCTTGAGTTGCCGTACGACATGCGGATTGCTCTGCATCTAGGAATGGTGGTGACTAAGAAACTTATTCTTCTGACCTGGAAGTCTTCTACTCCACCCACATTTGCACACTGGCTCAAGGAGATGTCCATCGATTTTCGATGTTGACTGAGGCCTTCGCAAGTTTGTATGGGAGACCGGCAGCTGCCCATGCTGCAAGTCTCCCCTCTTCACGCCACCGATGTTGTCGAAGGGAAGGGCATTAGGACCCATACAGCTTGGCACCAGTGTCGTCGCAGAGCAATGTGTTGTTAAGTGCCTTGCTCAAGGACACACACGCAGCTAAGATCGAAACAGCGATCTTCAGATCACTAGACCGACTCCTTATCCACACACGCCGCCCACGCACACACACCCACACACACACACACACACACACACACACACACACACACACACACACACACACACACACGTTCACACATTCACACATATGCATACACACAGCGATACACACTCACACACACACACTCACACACACTCACACACACACACACACACACACACACACACACTCACACACACACACACACACACACACACACACACAGACACACACACACACACACACACACACACACACACACACACACACACACACACACCAGATGTAGAGAAGATAGTTTAAGAGATGGAGGGATGGAGGGATCCCTGGACAGCTCTGAGCTTCAAGATATCGAGAATATATATTGTACTGGGAACCTGATAAAAATGACTTCAACATCGATCTCGTCAGGGCTGATGGAGAACTGGACAGAGTATCCGTGTACACAGCGAGTATGTTTTATATCTGGAGGCACATAGCGTGACGGGGTGTAGCAGCTGATTTTTTTTAAATGTGGAATATATTAAACTGAAGTCTGCAGGAGGAGACTGGGAGGTGAGTTCATCTGTCCCTGGATCCAGACCACACTGAGTGGAAACCGGATTTATTTGTAGATGTGACAGTGAAAAGCGGCAGAAAATGCTGGAACCACAGTGAACGTTTCTGTTTGGAAAATAGGAACAGTCGTGACCGCTGCCAATACAACTATGAAAAGTTGTAAATAGGGCGGCTCTTTGTTCACTTACTGGTCTCATTACACGTTTTGGTCAAATTAGATAGAGGGATTTGACTGAGGTGTTCGTGTTCGCGTTACATCCCCACAGCATTCACACCTGAGACACTGCCAGTGATGTAAGTTGTTTGTTCAATAACGATGATCAGAGGTGGGACCTTGTCACTGGAGATCGATCCCCTGTATAAATCAGAGCCTGTTGCAATACGTCAGCCCAGAGTGTCTTGCCGAGCTGTGGAATTCAGAGCAATCGCGTTCACTGCATCACTCAAATGGGATATCCAGTAATCTGGCGGATAGAAGACATTTACTACCCAGTTATTTCAGCCGTTGGAATTCCCGGTAAGCCGCTGTCACTCCTGCAAACGGCAGAAACTGAGAGTTAATTCCGATGTTCTGAAGTGTTTCTCTCGCTACTTGTTTCCACAGCCACCTGTCCAGTCCACGCATTTCAGTCATGGGCGGAAGGTACTGACGATATTAATCCCATTGCTTTCGCAGCAGGAAGAGCTCCATATTGGAGCCGAGATGCTGCCTTTGACTGAAATCCTCTCCGCTGTCTCGATGTCATGTAATAATGGTGAATGGAAATGTCTGCACAGGAGGACACCGGGCTACACTGCATCCGTGGGAGCCAGCCGACCTTCTGTTCTGTCCGTATGAATCGACTGTGAATTGCCTGACTGGGTGATGGAACAACGCGAATGGCTCATTCATGTTAGAAATATGAGCAGAGGGAACCGCCGATGTGGATTTCATTTCATTCCTGTGCTGCTCAGACCAGTGACGTTGGTATATCATACCCATTCCTTACTGCGGCCAGGAAGCGTTTAACCAGCTGTCATCTGGTCGGTTTGGGAATTCACCCAGATTGAACCCATTTACAAAACTCGCGGAGAGTTCTCTGTCGCGCCGATATTGCACACTGTCAGCGGGTTCATATGTTCTGGGTCCAGTTTCCACCATTTGAAGCAGAAAAAAAAACACAAGATGAAGTCTAATAATAATAATTTTGCTCTATTGCCCTGGCAGGTCAGTAATTTCTCTGTTTCCCTCCCTCTCTCTTGCAGTTAACCTGGTGGCGATTGTTATCCTGTCCCGAGGAAAGTGCGGTCTCTCCAAATGCATCACTCGCTACCTGCTGGGAATGGCAGCGGCCGATCTCCTGGTCGTTATCTCTGACCCTCTGCTGAAGTGGACTGTTCTCATATACTTCTGGTCTTCCTTCCTCTATTGGACTCCCGTTTGTAGGGTTGTTCGTTGCCTGCTTTTAGCAAGCACCGGGGTCTCTGTCTGGCTGACAGTCGCGTTCACCTGTGACAGATTTGTGGCTATTTGTTGTGAAAAGCTGAAAACAAAATATTGTACCGAAACAACGGCGGCTGTGGTTATCGGGACAGTGAGTGTTCTGGGCTGTTTAGAAAGTATCCCTTTCTACTTTACATTGGAGCCTTCGGTGATAATTGATGGAGTTTTCTATGGCTGTTTGAGCAAAGAGAGTTTCTTTACGTCCCCCTCGTGGGCCGCATTTGAGATGATTCATCGCGTTTTCATGCCTTGTCTCCCGTTTGTTCTGATGTTATTGTTCAATGCTCTGACCGTTAGGCGGATCTTTTCCGCCAATAAAGTCCGGATGGGGCTCCGGGGCCGCAGCAAATGAAAGAATGAGAAAGACCCGGAGATGGAGAACCGAAGGAAATCGGTCGTTTTACTATTCAGTATAACCGGTAGTTTTATATTTCTGTGGTTAACACGGGTAGTATTTGATATTTACATACGGATTGCAAACATCCCTCGTTACTCGGCCACGGATCCGATTTATATCGCAGACTCCACGGCGATGAAGCTGCAGATCCTCAGCTCCTGCACCAACACATGTATTTACGCCGTGACTCAGAGCAAGTTCAGAGAGGAGCTGAAGAACGCGGTGAAATACCCGCTGAAACTGTTAACTAAATTCATTAAATTGTAGAGCGACCATCTGGTTTCTACAGTGGAATTAAATCAATCGCCATGTTTCCTCCATAATCTATCCACTTGCCGATATGTGGAACCACGGGTAACAACTGAGCGCTCTGAAATACTCATGTATTTAGTGGTGATATATTTCACTCGCTGTCTATCCCGTACAGATGAAATTTTTCCTTCATCAGATTCCACTCAAATATACGAAGCTCGCCTCAGTGGTACTTCACCCAGGTGGGCTCTCTGTAGAACTCTGGAACTGTCCGGGACGGTCCAGTCAGGTCCCGCCCGTTTTATTTCATTCTGTCCACTGCATCTCATTCTTTGTTGTCCTGATGCTAACAACGTTTGGCTCCGGGTTTTGCTGGTCAAGATGGTTTCTCCCCCCTTTCTCCATTCTCTCTGCTGTTTCACGTCCTTCCTTTTAGAGATGTTTACGGTGTTTTACCCCCAATCACTCTCAGGATGCCCTCGATTCCAGCATCAGCCCCAGCCCCGCTTAATTCTTCTCGCTCGCTGATACTGTACACCAGTCTACTACCAGTCTCTCTCTCTCTCTCTCTCTCTCTCTCTCTCTCTCTCCTCTCTCTCTCTCTCTCTCTCTCTCTCTCTCTCTCTCTCTCTCTCTCTCTCTCTCTCTCTCTCTCTCTCTCTCCTCTCTCTCTCTCTCTCTCTCTCTCTCTCTCTCTCTCTCTCTCTCTCTCTCTCTCTCTCTCTCTCTCTCTCTCTCTCTCTGGAGCTAACTGAGCTCTATCTGAAAGTGTATTCGGCCTTTGAGAGAAACAAAGAATGATGCTCGGAAACTGACTTCGAACATAAATTGTTGGAAACGCTTACCTTGTAAGGTACGGTCGGTTAAAATATTCATTAACATTTCAGTCATGTCTGCTTTCCGTTCATCTCAAAGGTAAATAAAAAAGTCAAACTCCTCGTGTCTGAGGATTCGGACACTGTATCTTTTATCTGATGCGGCAAGCCATACATGGAAATATCGCAGAATTACTTTAAATTATTTTGTACCGCTTTCCGACGGCACATTACTCCTTGTGTTGCATTTCCAGTTCCGCCTCGCTGATAGCTGTCCTGCAAACGATCACCGTTATACAACATCGGTGATTCTCCTCGCCCGGGCTTTGTCGGAAGTAAGAGTTGACACGACAGATTTATCGAGTGTAGAACAGATTCACGCACCTTGTGCCAGTTATTAGTAACTCAGCAATTTCTCATGAATATTATTTCCAATGATACGAAAGGATTATGTCCCATCTCCGGCCACCACGTGAACACAATAACAGTCTGAATCCCAAAGGACTACGAAACATAGAAACATAGAAAACCTACAGCACACTAGAGGTCTTTCGGCCCAAGATGCTGTGCCGAACATGTACTTAATTTTGAAATTACTTCGTGGTACCCACAGCCCTCCATTTTTCTAAGCTCCACGTACCTATCTAGTAAACACGAAGTACACTGCAGATGCTGTGATCAAATCCACACGTACAAACAAGCTGGATGAACTCAGCAGGTCGGGCAGCATCCGTTGAAATGAGCAGTCAACGCATCGGTCCTGACGAAGGGTCTCAGCCCGAAACGTTGACTGCTCATTTCAATGGATGCTGCCCGACCTGCTGAGTTCATCCAGCTTGTTGTACGTGTTGACCTATCCAGTAGTCTCTTAAAAGACTCTATCGTGTCCGCCTCCACCAAAGACGCCGGCAGCCCATGCCACGACCTCACCACTCTCTGCATTTAAAACTTACCCCTTGATATCTCATCTGTACCTACGTCCAAGCTCCTTAAAATTGTTTCCTCTCGTGTTAGCCATTTCAGCACTGGGAAAGATCCTCTGACTATCTACACGATCAATGCCTCTCATCATCTTATACCCCTCTATTTGGTCTACAGTCAACTTAAGTCGCTCAAGGAGAAAAGGCCAAATTTACTCAACCGATTCTCATAGGGCATGCTCCCAAACCGCGGCAACATCGTCGTAAATCTCCTTTGCACTTTTTAAATAGTTTTCACATCCTTCCTGTCGTGAGATGACCAGAGCTGAACACAGTACTCCAGGTGGGGTCTGACCAAAGTCCTGTATAGCTGTAACATTACCTTTCGGCTATTAAACTTAATCCCACAATTGATGAAGGCCAATGCACGTATGTCTTCTTAACCACAGAGTCAACTTGCGTAGCAGCTTTAAGTGTCCTATGGACTCGGACCCCAAGATCCCTCTAATCTTCCACAGTGGCAAGAGTTAACTCCAGTCTTGGCCAATTTAACACCCAATCAGGTTAATTGGTTTATCAACTGCAACTTAACTGCCTGGCAATATTAAATGACAAGACCATCGCATTCCGGAGATGGTAACGGCCTGGGGTTATCTTATTGTCTGTATGTAGCGCATGTCCTTCTGTTGTTGACTGCTGTCTAAGTCCAATCACAAACAAGAGAAAATCTGCGGATGCTGGAAATCAAAGTAATACACACAAAATCCTTCAAAATCCGTTTTTTTTAATTTGGAGAATGAAGTCGGAAGATCAGAATGGGAGTGCGGCGGGAGCCATCTTGAATTTTTCTTATTCTCATCGGAGTTGAGAGGCGGGACTGCGTAGGCGTGTGAAGGCGGGCAGTGAAGCGGGGAAGATTTAAAAAGGCTACAGCCTTGTACAGCGGACAGCGTTGTTTTGCGGGCAGCGAAGTGAGCCGGGAGCAGAGTGAAAGCTTACGGGCTTGGGCTCAACGGGCGTAGGTGGAAACGGGCGAGGGAAGGTAGGTTTAGGTTTCAGTTTTTCCTGTTATTTGAGGAAAAGGGAAGTATGAGTGTGAGAGCAGCTTGCTGTTCTCGGTGTCGGATGTGGGAGGTCCCGGAGTCTCGTAGCCTCCCGGACGTCCACATCTGTGCCAGGTGCGCAGAGTTGCAGTTCCTAAGGGACTGTGCCAGGGAACTGGAGCTGAAGCTCGATGACCTTCGTCTGGTCAGGGAGAGCGAGGAGGTGATAGAGAGGAGTTACAGGCAGGTGGTCACACCGGGGCCATGGGAGGCAGACAGGTGGGTCACGGTTAGGAGGGAGAAGGGGAAGAGTCAGGTACGAAAGAGTACCCCAGTGGCTGTACCACTTAATAATAAGTACTCCTGTTTGAGTACTGTTGGGGGGGGGGGGCAGCCTACCTGGGGGAAGCAACAGTGGCCGTGCCCCCGGCACAATGTCCGGCCCTGTGGCTCAGAAGGGTAGGGAAAGGAAGAGGAAGGCAGTAGCAATAGGGGACTCGATAGTTAGGGGGTCATATAGGCGATTCTGTGTACGCAGTCAGGAGACCCAGATGGTAGTTTGCCTCCCTGGTGCCAGGGTCCGGGATGATTCTGATCGCGTCCAAGATATCCTGAAGTGGGAGGGTGAGGAGCCAGAGGTCGTGGTACATACAGGTACCAATGACATAGGTAGGAAAAGGGAAGAGGTCCTGAAAGGGAGTTAGGTAGCCAGTTGAGAAGGACCACAATGGTGGTAATCTCGGGATTACTGCCTGTGCCACGCGTCAGTGAGAGTAGGAATGGAATGAGGTGGAGGATAAATGTGTGGTTGAGGGATTGGGGCAGGGGGCAGGGATTCAAGTTTCTGGATGTTTGGGACATCTTTTGGGGCAGGTGTGACCTGTACAAAAAGGACGAGTTACAATTGAATCCTAGGGGGACCAATATCCTGCGGGAGAGATTTGCTAAGGTTACTGGGGAGACTTTAAACTATAATGGTTGGGGGGTGGGAATGAATTTGAAGAGACTAGGGGAGAGGAGGTTAGTTCACAAATAGAGGATAGGATAGGCAGGTGATAGAAAAGGGGAGCGCTCAGACCGAAGATGAAGGGGAGAAGGAAGAAAAAGATAATAAAGTTGATAGCATTGTTAGGGAGAAACAGAGAGGAAAAGGTGGAGAGTTTCTTAAATGCATCTATTTTAATGCTAGGAGCATTGTAAGAAAGGTGGATGAAAGAGCATGGAATGATACCTGCAACGATGATGTTGTAGCTATTAGTAAAACATGGTTGTAGGAGCGGTGAGGTTGGTAACTATTCCTGGATTTCGTTGCTTCTAGTGTGATAGAATCAGAAGGGCAAGAGGAGGAGGTGTTGCATTGCTTGTCCGAGAAAATATTACAGCGGTGCTTTGGCAGGATAGATTAGAGGGCTCATCTAGGGAGACTATTTGGATGGAATTGAGAAATCGGAAAGGTGTAGTAACACTTATAGAGGTGTATTATAGACCACCTAATGGGGAGCGAGAATTGGAGGAGCAAATTTGTAAGGAGACAGTAGATATTTGTAGCAAGCACAAGGTTGTGGTTGTGGGAGATTTTAATTTTCCATACATAGACAGGGAAGCCCATTCTGTACAAGGGCTGGATGGTTTGGAGCTTGTAAAATGTGTGCAGGATAGTGTTTTGTAGCAATACATAGAGGTACCGACTAGAGAAGGGGCAGTGTTGGATCTCCTGTTCGGGAATGAGATAGGTCAGGTGACGGACGTAAGTGTTGGGGAGCACTTCAGGTCCAGTGATCACAATACCATTAGTTCTAATATAATTATGTAGAAGGATAGGGCTGGACCCAGGGTTGAGATTTTTGACTGGAGAGAGGCTAACTTTGAGGAGATGCGAAAGGACTTAAAAGGAGTGGATTGGGACAATTTGTTTTATGGGAAGGATGTAATGGAAAAATGGAGGTAATTTAAAGGTGTAATTTTGAGGGTACAAAATCTTTATGTTCCTGTTAGGTTGAAAGGAAAGGTTAAAAGTTTGAGAGCGCCATGGTTTTCAAGGGATATTGGAAACTTGGTTCGCAAAAAGAGGGAGATATATAGTAAATATAAGCAGCATGGAGTAAATGATGTGCTCGAGGAATATAAAGAATGTAAAAAGAATCTTAAGTAAGAAATTAGGAAAGCTAAAAGAAGATACGAGGTTGCTTTGGCAAGTAAGGTGAAAATAAATCCGAAGGGTTTCTACAGTTATATTAATAGCAAAAGGATAGTGAGGGATAAAAGTGGTCCCTTGTAGAATCAGAGTGGACAGCTATGTGTGTAGCCGAAGGAAATGAGGGAGATTTTGAACAATTTCTTTTCTTTGGTATTCACTAAAGAGAAGGATATTGAATTGTGTAAGGTAAGGGAAACAAGTAGGGAAGTTATGGAAATTATGACGATTAAAGTGGAGGAAGTACTGGCACTTTTAAGGAATATAAAAGTGGATAAATCTCCCGGTCCTGAAAGGATATTCCTGGGACCTTGAGGGAAGTTGGTGTAGAAATAGCAGGGGCTCTGACAGAAATATTTCAAATGTCTTTAGATACGGGGATGGTGCCGGAGGATTGGCGTATTGCTTACGTGGTTCCATTGTTTAAAAAGGGTTCTAAGAGTAAACCTAGCAATTATAGGCCTGTCCGTTTGACGTCACTGGTGGGTAAATTAATGGAAAGTATTCTTAGAGATGGTATATATAATTATCTGGATAGACAGGGTCTGATTAGGAATAGTCAGCATGGATTTGTGCGTGGAAGGTCATGTTTAACAAATCTTATTGAATTTTATGAAGTGGTTACGTGGAAATTTGACGAGGGTAAAGCAGTGGATTTTGTCTATATGGACTTCAGTCCAAAGGTTCCGCACGGAAGGTTAGTTAGGAAGGTTCAATCGTTAGGTATTAATATTGAAGTCGTAAAATGGATTCAAAGGTGGCTAGATGGGAGATGCCAGTGAGTAGTGGTGGATAACTGTTTGTCAGGTTGGAGGCCGGTGACTAGTGGTGTGCCTCAGGGATCTCTACTGGGTCCAATGTTGTTTCTCATATACATTAATAATCTGGATGATGGGTGGTAAATTGGATTAGTAAGTATGCAGATGATACTAAGGTAGGTGGCGTTGTGGATAATGAAGTAGGTTTTCCAAGCTTGCAGAAAGATTTAGGCCAGTTAGAAGAGCGGTCTGAACAATGGCAGATGGAGTTTAAATGTGAGGTGTTACTTTTTGGTAGGAATAATCCAAATAGGACATACATGATAAATGGTAGGGCATTGAAGAATGCAGAAAAACAGAGTGATCTAGGAATAATGGTGCATTTTTTCCCTGAAGGTGGAATCTAATGTGGATAGGGATGTGAAGAAAGCTTTTGGTATGCTGGCCTTTATAAATCAGAACATTGAGTAAAGGAGTTAGGATGTAATGTTAAAATTGTACAAGGCATTGGTAAGGCCGAATTTGGAGTATTGTGTACAGTTCTGGTCACCGAATTATAGGAAAGATATCAACAAAATAGAGAGAGTACAGAGAAGATTTACTAGATATGTTACCTGGGTTTCAGCACCTAGGTTACAGGGAAAGTCTGAACAAGCTAGGTCTTTATGCATTGGAGCGTAGAAGGTTGAAGGGGGACTTGATAAAGTTATTTAAATAATGAGGAGGATAGATCGAGTTGACATGTATAGGCTTTTTCCATTGAGAGTAAGGGAGATTCAAACAAGAGGACATGATTTGACAGTTAGGGGCAAAAGTTTAAGGGTAACACGAGGGGGAACTTCTTTACTCAGAGAGTGGTAGGTGTGTGGATCGAGCTTCCAGTAGAAGTGGTAGAGACAGGTTTGGTATTGTCATTTAAAGTCAAATTGGATAGGTATATGGACAGGAAAGGAATGGAGGGTTATGGGCTGAGTGCAGGCCACTGGGACTAGGTGAGTGTAAGCGTCGGCACGGACAAGAAGGGCCGAGATATCCTGTTTCCGTGCTGTAATTATTATATGGTTATATGGAACTCAGCGGTCCAGACGGCATCTATGTAAAAGAGCAAACAGTCGATGTTCCGGGCCTATATCTTTTTCACAATATCTTTTTCACAATTAACCCGGGCGGGAGAGCTAATAAACAGATAATCGGCACTTTGTAAAATTCCACTTTTCCCTGGCAACCGTAGGGCTCTTTAAATCTTGTGTGACGGCCGCGGCATAAACCGAGGGGCTCTCAGTTTACCCATGATGCAACCTGGTCCGAGTTCTCTGTCCACCACTGTATGAGAAAGCAAACAATTACTGACTGTCCTTATGTAATGAGATGGAGAAAAAAGGCAGAACAGAGTATATAATAGAATAACATTCACATGCGGCAGTAATATGGAGAGGATGACGACAGTACAGTATTGGCTAGGACGGAAGGAAGAGGTACAACTATTTTGTTAATAGCCCTTAGCCCTTGTACAAATTGTCACTCATTATCGCGACATGGTGTCGGAATTGGTAGAATAGGAGATTTACAGGGACTGCAGGTTGGTACCAGGACTTCCTGAACAGAAAGTGATTTTATGACAGACTTGATACCTTCCACTGCCTCCGGTGACAAGTTATATTGCCGTATGGAGGGTAGAATAGCATTGGTCTATGTGTGGTGTGGCGGAATGTACAAGTTCCACATGATTTTTTTTGTGTATCGCCCACAGGGAGGGAGGTATCTTCGAAAGCAGCAAGTGCACGATATGGTCAGCCAAGGCAGGGGGAGCAAACAGGTCAAAATTTGTTTAAACGCGGAAGAAGGAAATCTTATAAAACCAGCCTGAGCGAAATGAGCGGAATGACGTTATACAGAAGCATCAGCAGTGTACGGTTTAACAACTTTACTTACCACGGGAATTCACCACTGCCCTCATAGTCAGTGTCTGCATTCTCCCCAGCGCTAATGCTCAGGCGACGCTTTGTGAACTGTACGGGGCTATTGCAGAACTGCTAATACCCTGATGGACAGTTTATTGTCGCTGGTGATTCCCAAATTCCATCAGTATGTGTACTTTTCAACGAGAGGGGAGAACGTGTTGGACCAGGTTTACACAAACATCCCCGACGCGTACCGGGCGGAGCCCCGCCCCCACCTCAGTTACTCAACCACATCTCTGTTATGCTAATCCTAGCATACAGACCGCTCGTCAGAGGCTCCAAATCTGTTGAGAAGTAGGTGAAAACGTGGACAGCAGGAGCCATCTCCGCTCTTCAAGACTGCTTTGAGCACACTAACTGGCACATGTTCAGGGAGGCTGCAACCGATGGCGACTCTATCAACTTAGATGAGTCCACAGCATCAGTGACCAGCTACATCAGCAAGTGCATTGATGATGTTACCCTGTCCAAGAAAATCGCTATGCGCGCTAACCCGAAGCAATGGATGACCGCCTTCAGAGCAGGCGACAAGGCAGCCCTAACAACAGCAAGGCCCAAACTGTCCCGGGTCATCAGAGGGGCAAAGCGTGCACACGCCCACCTAATCCACAGCCATTTTCAGGACAGTGACGACACGCGGCGTATGTGGAAGGGCATCCAGGAGATGACCAATTACAGAACATCACCTGACTGTGCGGGTGATGCCTCCTTCCCTGATGCGCTGAATAACTTCTACGCTCGTTTTGAGGCGGAAAATGACGTGGTGGTGAGGAAGTCCACCCCTCCTACGAATGACCAGGTTCTGTGTCTCACCGTGGCCGATGTGAGAAGAACCCTGTGGAGGGTCAACCCACGGAAGGCTGCTGGACCAGATTACATTCCCGGTAGAGTGCTCAGAGGATGTGCAGACCAGCTAGCTGATGTTCTCACTGACATCTTCAACATCTTCCTGAGCAGCGCCAGCGTTCCAACTTGCTTCAAGGCCGCCACCATCGTCCCCGTGCCGAAGAAGTCTTCAGTGTCCTGCACTTACATCCAAAATCATGGAGTGTTTCAAGAGTCTCGTCATGAGGCATACCAAGACCCTGCTGGCCCCCACACTGAACCCCCTGCAGTTTGCGTGCCGTCTCAACTGCTTAACAGACGACGCCATTGCCACCACCCTCCACCTGGCCCTAACCCACCTGGACAAAAAAGATATACGTTCGGATGCTGTTCATAGACTTCAGTTCAGCATTGAACACAATGATCCCTCAGAAACTGATTGGAAAGCTGAGCCTACTGGGTCTGAACACCTCCCTCTGCAACTGGATCCTAGACTTCCTGACTGGGAGACCTCAATCAGTCCAGATCGGGAGCAGCATCTCCAACACCATCACACTGAGCACAGAGGCCCCCCAGGGTTGCGTGCTCAGTCCACTGCTGTTCATTCTGCTGACCCACGACTCTGCTGCAACACACAGCTCGAATCATATCATCAAGTTCGCCGATGACACGACCGTGGTGGGTCTCATCAGCAAGAACGACGAGTCAGCTTACAGAGAGGAGGTGCAGCAGCTAACGGACTGGTGCAGAGCCAACAACTTGTCTCTGAATGTGAACAAAACAAAAGAGATGGTTGTTGACTTCAGGAGGGCACGGAGCGACCACTCCTCGACGGCTCCTCCGTAGAGATCGTTAAGAGCACCAAATTTGTTGATGTTCACCTGGCGGAGAATCTCACCTGGTCCCTCAACACCAGCTTCATAGCAAAGAAAGCCCAGCAGCGTCTCTACTTTCTGCGAAGCTGAGGAAAGTCCATCTCCCATCCCACATCCTCATCAGATTCTACAGGGGTTGTATTGAGAGCATCCTGAGCAGCTGCATCACTGACTGGTTCAGAAATTGCACCATCTCGGATCGCAAGACCCTCCAGCGGATAGTGAGGTTAGCTGAGAAGATCATCGGGGTCTCTCTTCCCGCCATCACGGACATTTACACTACACGCTGCATCCGCAAAGGAAACAGCATTATGAAGGACTCCACGCACCCCTTCATACAATCTCTTCTCCCTCCTGCCGTCTGGGAAAAGGCTCTGAAGCATTCGGGCTTTCACGGCCAGACTATGTAACAGTTTCTTCCCCCAAGCTATCAGACTCCTCAATACCCGAAGCCTGGACTGACACCTTGCACTATTGTCCTGTTTATTATTTATTGTAATGCCTGCAGTTTTTGTGCACTTTACGCAGTCCTGTGTAGGTCTGTAGTCCAGTATAGCTTTCACCATATTGTTGTAGTTGGTTCTTTTTTTACGTAGTTCAGTCTAGTTTTTGGCCTCACGATGTCAGCGGAGAAGGCCGCAGGCGGAGAAATAGTCCGAATGTCAGTGGAATAAGAATTAAACTGAGGTGAAGCAAGAAGCTCAGGATTAAACACGTGGACCGTAAGCAAATATTCGGCACTCCGAGCACCCAAACTCGCTTGTTGTTGTATTTTTTTCTCTCTCTGGTGTGATGGAGACATCATTGTGGACACTGAAATTGCTGTAGCCTCGGTATGCAACTAGGCAGGTCTGCACCTAAATCTCTGCGTCAATTAATTACATGAAAATGAACAAAGAAAGCCAACACCTCACGCGAACTTACGCTAAAGCTTCCACTTCCACTCCTACTGCGTCCATTGTATTATCCACTACTGAACATTTGTATGTCGCTAATATCAACCCGCATCCCTGCCTTCAGTGAATTCTGGCCGTCCATTTCCTTGTCCGTCCCTGCATCAGCACTCTCCAGATCCTCTCACTCTTTGTGAATATTCCAGCCCTACTCATCCGTGGAACTGACTCAGTGGGTACCTCAATATTGACCCCTGTGTGCCCGTCGAGGACTATCTGAGAAGCTGATCAATTCCATACCATAACCGACGGCCCATTGGCTTATTACCGCACAGAGTAGCTGGACATGTGAAAGACTGTTCATGTGTGTCATTCATTTCAGACAGTTTAATGCATGTGCGCATCAAGGCAGCACGTCGGGGAAAAACACGGAATAGACAATGGTTGCCATGAAAGTGCAGTTCACATTGTCCAATTTCTACCTCACTGTCAACAAAGCTATCAATTTTGTGCATCTGTAAAATAATTTTCATTGTCAAGTGTATTGAATCTTTCAAAAGTCGATAGATTCTGGCCTGGTTCCGGAGGACTGGAAGATTGGAAATGACAGTCCGCTATTTAAGAAGGGGGCAAAAAAGCAAAAAGGAAATTATAGACCTGTTAGCTTGACATCAGTGGTTGGGAAGTTGTCGGAATCGGTTGTCGAGGATGAGGTTCCGGAGTACCTGGAGGCATATGACAAGATAGGCAGAACTCAGCATGGTTTCCTTAAAGGAAATTCCTGCCTGACAAACCTAGTGCATTTTTTTTGAGGAAATTAAAAATAGGCGAGATAAGGGAGATGCAGTGGATGTTGTGTATTTGGATTTTCAAAAGGCCTTTGACAAGGTGCCGCACATGAGGCTGCTAAACAAGATTTCCCCGCTCATGGAATTGCGGGGAAGTTACATACGTGGATAGAGCGTTGACTGATTGGCAGGAAACAGAGAGTGGGAATAAAAGGATCCCATTCTGGTTGGGTGCCGGTTACCTGTGGTGTTCCACAGGGGTCCATGTTGAGGCCGCTTCTTTCTACGTTGTGTATCAACGATTTGGATTATGGAATAGATGGCATTGTGGCTAAGTTTGCCCATGATACAAAGATAGGTGGATGGGCCGGTAGTGCTGAGTATCTGAGTAGTCAGGGCATCAAAAATTATGGTGAGAAGGCGGGGGAATGGGACTAAAGGGGAGATTGGATCAGCTCATGATGAAATGGTGGAAAAGACTTGATGGGCCGAATGGACGACTTCTGCTCCTTTGTCTGATGTTCTTATGATATTGCACTGAATGTCTCCCGTTTGTTGATTTTCTCTGCTCTGCTGTCGTTCTCTATCACCTATCCGTAATTCATGTGAATTCCATATCAATCGTCTCTTCATTTTCTGTTTGAAACGTATTGCATTCTGAATCATTTTCTCTCCAACAGAGTGGGCTATCACTCTCTGTTCTCCCAACTCACTTTTTTATTTTCTCTCATTCCGCTATGAATATCGTTTGATTTCGCAACAAGGTTTGCACTTCTGTTTTTTCATCGCTTAATCAATATGTAGACTCAACCGTAAAATATATTGTTTAACGCGTTCAGTGACGGAAGAGAAAGGAATGGAAAGAGTGGAGAGAAGGACACGGGACACTTCGATGAGGTAGAGAGAGACCAAGTAGGAAAAAACTTAATTGTGCTTATTTGTGCCCAGTCCATCTGTGGATATTGTCATTGCTTTCATAAGTGTCTGTGTGCTGTGTATGCCATTGTGTTTTATACCCATGGAACCTGGGAGTAACGATCCATCGGTGAATCCCGTACCTGTGTGCTCCTCCCGCTTGAAGGGAATGTTACCCCAAGAGGGCAGGGAATGTAGATGCGGAGGAGTCCCAGAAAGGGGTGGGAATCCGGGTGGAAGGTGCTTCTAACCCTGAACACCCAGATGTAGCCACCAGTCCTGTGGTAGGTGGTGTGGTTGTGCAGGAAGCTAGTGCTAGGCCTGTTTGCACAACTAAAACAGACCTGGAGCCCTCCACTCAGGACTTAGCAGTAAGCGCCTCCCTGGAGGCAAGTGTATTAAACATTATGAGCGGAGAGGAGACCAAGCTCTCTCACTGTCAGCATCAGGCTGCCGGTGAATTCCTTGGACCAGAGCTGCTGGGGTCCCCTTCATACTTGTCTCCTGGGAAAGGTGATATAACCTGCATGCCGACCCCCAACAACTAATGGCCTGCAGGGAGTCACTGGGGATTTTCCCTCCATCGTCGCAACTGTGGATAAGACTGATGCGACGGTGGAGCTGGAAGGTATGAGGGAGGTACCCGCTGTGCAGTGTGGGTTACAGGGGCAGCCACCTTATACACCACATGAGGAGGAAGATGGGGAATCTGTCTGCAGTGAGGGATTGGAGGGAGACTCTTTTGATAGCGAGACAATGGACATACTCACCCCTCCTGAGAAATCCCCATTGATACCTGTGGAGGAGATCAGAGAGTTTATTCACTCCTCTGTGGGTGCAAAGCATCGGCCTAATCTAGCCTCGCTTCGCTGGCCTAGCATGCCGAGGCTGGTGAAGTCCCTGCGTGTCATCCTCGGACGGAAGGGGAAGGGGAAGAGGAATGTTGTGTCGGGGAATGACAGACGGCAGCTGAAATCCTTCCTGGATGACCTGGTGAGGGACATCAGGGTGAAAAGCAGCTTCTCTCCTTCGGGAGACGGTGGGTCACAGGGCGACGTTGGTACCAATCGGGCCCTGTCCAGTCTCTGGCTCGGAGTCCTAGACCAGGTACCGAGTACGAAGTTCCTTATCCTGGTCCCGCTTTCCTTGTCTGACTCCTGGCCCCGGCCCTGAATCCTAGTCTGTGTGTCAATGTCCAGCGTCGTTTCTGCCGTTGCTTTCCTGACAAACCGAGCCCTGTTCCTAGCACCCCAGTGTCTGTGTGTTGCATTTGGGTCCACTACCTGCACCCCCCTTATGACACCCAGAATGTTCATTTACAGGTCGTTTCTATGGTAAATAAGGCAAGTGCAATGTTAGTGTTTATTTCAAGGGGAATCGAATATAACTGCAAGGAGATAATGCTGAGCCTTTCTAAGACACTAGTCAGGCTGCATTTGGAGAATTGTCTACAGTTTTGGACTCCATATCGCAGAAAGGATGAGTTGTCACTGGAGAGAGTCCAGAGGAGTTTCACGAGGATGATTCCGGGAATGAAGGGGTTAACATAAGATGACCGTTTGCCGGGTCTGGGCTTGTACTCGCCGCAATTCAGAGGAATGTGTGGGGATCTCATTGAAAGATACCGAATGTTGACAGGACGAGATAGTATGGAGATGATTCCTCTGGCGTGGTTACCCAGAACATCCTGTCCGCCCCCTCTCACACCATCTTCACCCTTTCAATAAAATCCCCCCCTGTCTTCTGTCGGGATTTCCACAGATGAGCCCCTCCTGTCCCCACCGGGACAAACATCCTGTCCGCCCCATCTCTCACCATCTTCATCCTTTCAATAAAATCCTCCCTCTCCCTCCTTCCCAGGGGAACTGGCATCAAACCGACGGGCCGAGCGGTCTCCTCCTACCTCTCAGCGATACATCAGACTCCGGCCGCAGGAGACGCTTCACAAACGCCCCAACTTCCCTCGGAGGGAAATGGAAATAAATCAGAAAGCGGACATTTACTTTGAGGTTTTCTCCGCTCTGAGGAGGCGGTCGGCGCTCGAGCGGGAGACGGACTCAGCGGGGTAACGCCCACTCGGCTTGTCCGCCTCCGCGATTGGTTGTAACCAGTGATTGGCATCGCTTCGCACCAATGGGAATAGCGCAGCTCCTGAATCCTCTGTTGACAGCGGTGGGGGAGGGGCTGGTCACGTGATTATTAGCCCAGCCGTTCAACCGATAAAGCTCGAGCACAGCAGCGCGTGGGTGACGTAAGACACCGCGCACGGGAGTGCAGATCCCGGTGTGGGGAGCCCATGTGTGACGTCAGGCGCGTGGGGGGAGGAGCTGTGTGACGTCACCTGTGGGAGAGCGCTGGCATTTAAAAGCACCTTAATGGACTTTTCAGTGGGACAACGACATTAATCACGGGTTTCATCGCTGAATCCAGTGTTGTGGGATGTAAAGTCCCCTGTTATGTGTCCGGCTGTGCCGTGTTGTTGGTGGAATGGGCAGCGTGGTGTTTGTCTCGATTCGGGTCACAACACCAGAATTGCCAGCGGGGTCCACACACAGTGTATTAGTCAACAGAAAACCTCTCGTCCCTGCAGTCTTTGTCTCCTGGTAAACTCAACACCCTGACAGTGTGGACCATAGATACCCCTTCCTCTCAGAGTCAGGGAATCACTCATACAGCTGATCGCTGAGAGGAATTATATTTATTGGTCATTAAAGTTCACCCAGATTTGTTTGGACGGATTTGATGTGGAGTTCGGGGTGTCACAGTGAAAGGGCCGGACGGTCGAACTCTCTCCATTGTCCAAACATCCTTCCAGGTGAGGCGACACTTCACCTGTGAATCTTCCGGGGTCGCCTGTTGTGTCCGCTGCTCCCGATGCGGCCGCCTCTACACTGGTGCTTATCCCCACCCCCCTTTATCTTTCCTCTGATTGGTTCTCCACCTGGCGTCTCTAGCCCTTCCCCCTCCCCTATCTCTATTACTGGGCTTCGGCCCTCTCTTCCCCCCCATTCCTGATGAAGGGTCTCGTCCCGAAACGTTGGCTACTCTTTTCTCACGGATGCTGAGTTCTTCCACCGTTGTGTACGTATTATTTGTGATTTACCTCTCGGGTGCCCCTTCCGCCTCCGGCCACTGGTGGCGCTGTGCAGACCTCTGTCCACCGGTGTTGCTTCGGAGTACCTCCTGCTAAACGCAGGCGCGGCGTTTTCCTATTCGGGCAGCGGTGAGTAAGGGGCTGATCCCGGGGTTGTGTAAATCGGGGCCGACTGCAGAGGGAAAGGCCTGGGATCGAGCTCTGCCGGACGGCTGGAAGCTCCGGGCTCTCCGGTCCCGCAGCCCCAGTTTTAGCTTTGCGCCCGAACCCTGTGGGATCGGTAAGTTGTGGTTCCCCGAGCCGGAAGGATGCTTGGAACGAAGGGGATCTGTCTGTGTGTGTGGATAGAGCTGATAGGTGGATGTATAGGTGTGGGGTGAGTGGTCGGATGAGGGATGTGGGAGCAGAGTGGTGATCGGACTTTCCGTAACCCGGGGAAGAGAGGTCCCGGGACAAAATAAGTTGTTAATTAGGGAGAATCTGAGCAATTGGATGAGCCAGTTGGCGTGTCCTTTCAGGAAACAGCAATTCTCTGTTCATATTAATTACTGTGCAATCTTGCTGTTAACACTGTGTTTGTTACAAAGCCGTAGAGTCTGCGAGCCGCTGTCACCATCATGGGCTGCGACTGCTGATTGGGAAGGGGGGGGGGAGGTCAGTGACCTTTGCATCAGAGGAGGACACGGGTTTGTACAGATGGTTCGGATCTTGTGGGACATCTGGAGTTTGCAAAGGGAGAAAGAGTTATAACCAGCGCAGCATGGTCAGAGGTGGAGGGGTACAGGAGCTGTCTGATAGATCGTTTTAATAGTGTTTTTATAATCTCACAGGTGGTGACTGAGGAAGAGGTTTGTTGATGGAGGATACCCGGAGGTGAGCAGGTCAGACACGGTATCAGGAGAGTGACAGTGATGTGATTTCCTGTGTCACGGGTACAGACAGTCGTCTCAAGTGAGGAGTTTGTGTGGAGATGCAGCTTCCCTGGAGGTGGAGGAAAGAGGACACACCAGCAGGTGGAACCAGCTGTGGGAAGACATGGTTTGTCAGGTCTGACGACGAGCTGAATGTACCATAACCTTCAGACTGAATGAGAAAACCATTCTGAGGGTATTTGAAATGTCAGAAGCAGGGGAGATGTGATCCCATGTCTCCATCAGACCCTCAGTGAGATGGTTCCAGTTATAACGTGCAGGGGTGAAAGCACAGTGTTTGGGGTCTGATTTAATCACTGATTCTGACACAGTGAGAGGGTTAGTTTTGCTGTAAGGCAGCAACATTAATGGAAGAAGACACAGGAACTTCATCAATTGCCAGTTGTTTAGCAAAAGTGAACAATTTGTATGTTACCTTGAGAGAAACTGATATTCACAGTGGTGACAAAGGGGTGCAGTCTAGTTTATTTCAGGTTGGAGAGGGGTGTGGAGTTTTGAAATCAATGCCTTCCAGTGCCACCATCGTTAATTTAGCATGTCCGGAGTGGTGGATCACACAGCACGGAAACAGGCCTTTGGCCGGCCATACCTGTTCTGACCATCCACTCACTGTCTACACTGGTCCCATTTATCAGCACTTGGTTCACAGCCGACTGTATCTCGGCAGTTTCAATGCTCATCCACTTCGTAAATGTTGTGAAGGACCTGCCTCCACCACCACCTCGGGCAGTGAGTTTCAGATTTCAGCTACTCTCTGAGTGAGAAATCTCCTCCTCAGATCCCTATAAACCTCTTCATTCTCTGCTTAAATCCATGCCCTCTGATCGGTGACACCTCTGTCCCAGGATCGGGGCTGATATGGGCATCAGTGAGGCCTTTGATAAGGTTCACATGGTAAGTTGCTGTGGAAAGTCAGACCACACGGGATCCAGGGAGAGCTGGCTCACTGGATGCACAGTTGTCTTGATGGTAGGAAGCAGAGAGTGATGGTGGGAGGCTGTTTAATGGACTCAAGGCCCGGGCCTAGTGAGGTTCCCCAAGGTTACACCCCATTGCTCTCATTATTCATTGATATTTAATTATATTTGCATTTGCACAGTTTGTTGAATTCTATGCTCCACTTGATCTTTCATTGATCCTGTTATTATTCTAAAGATTTGCTAAGTGTTCCTGTAGGAAAAACAATCTCAGGGTTGTATGTGGTGACATATATGTACTCTGATAATAACATTTACTTTGAACATATACGATTATTGTCATCTATATCAATAATTTCTTTAAGAATGTACAGGATATGGAGAGTAGGTTTGCAGCAAGTTCAATTACTTTTTCTGAAAGATATTCAGTATAATCTCTCTGCTCTGTTTCCCTCTCTGCACTTGAACACCCCCTCCCCTTACTGTCTTCCCTCTCTACCCCGTCCTCCCTCTCACCCTGACATTGGACATACGTTCAGGGTGAAAGTGAATTATTTTCGGGGAATTCTTCACTCAGAGGTTGGTGAGAGTGTGGAATGAGCTACCAGTGGAAGTGGAGGATGTGGGTTTGATTTAGACACTAAAGAGGAATTTGTGTGAGGACGTGGATGGGAGGTGTATGGAGGCTCTGGTGCACGTAGCAGGAACTAGGCAGCAACAACAAAAACAGGTCGGCATGGACTAGAAGGGCAGAGCGGCCTGTTTCAGTGCTGCTGCTCTCTGTGACTCTAATAATATTCTGATTTGTAATTTCCACAGTTAGTACTTTGCTACTTATGACGGAACCCAGACATTTACCCAAACAAGAACTGAAAGACTCTTAGCTGGCTACAGAAAGTGTTTACAAGCTGTGATACTTGCCAAAGGGGGTGTTACTCAGTACTGACAATGCAGGGCACACAAACGTTTGCTTCCGGCCCTTTTCCTTCTTTGTTATTTTGAAATTGTAAAAGATGGAACTAAAAATGAAATCTTGCTTAAAATATTAAAGAAATGTGTCATCTTTAACTTTATGCCTTTTGTAATCAGGTCATCTTTTACTCGCTTAGCTATTCACAGGAACAGAAATTTTGATTGCGGTGCCCAAACTTTTGCATGCCACTGTATATATCCTGTGCCTTCCAAATTGCTTCCAAAAATTCCAGTCATTGCTGCTGTTTTTGTCCCTGCCGTGTTCTTTTTAAATCAATTTTGACCAATTTTTCTCTCATGCCTCTCTAATTCTTTTTATTCCACATCTGACTTTAGCTTCTCCTTCTCTAATGTCGGGGTGAATTTGATCATATTAAGAGCACTTGCCCCTAAGGGTTCTTTGGAGTTTAGTGACCTAATTAATTCCAATTCATTACAATAATCCAGTATATCTGATCCCCAAGCGAGCTCAACCACGAGCTGCTCTAAAAAAAAACAAACATCTTTAGGCATTCTAGGAAATTCCTCCTCTTGAGACCAACACCATCCTAATTTTCCTAATCACCTGAATGACAATCCCCCATGACTATTGTAATATCGCCCGTATGGCACACATTTTCTATTTCCCATTGTAATTTGTGGACCTCATTCTTACTATTGTTTGGAAGTCTCTGTACAATTCCCATCAGGGTTTTTTTTTTAAACATTTGCTGTTCCTTAATTCTACCCACAGATTCTACACCTTCCAATCCTATACTACCACTTTCTAATGATTTTATTTAATATTTCACCAACAGAGCCACTCAACCCCACTACCAGCTTGTTTTTGTCTTGTTCTTTCCATAAATATATAAGTATCTGGGAAACAAGAGGACCTGCAGATGCTAGAAATCTAGAGAACTACACACAAAGTGCTGGAGGAGCTCAGCATGTCAGGCAGCATCTGTGGATGGGAATCAACATTTCAGGCCAAGACCCTTCACCAGGACTCTTGATACCCACATATCTGGAATATCAACAAGCAATGAAAATAGTAAGTAGTGCGGAATAGGGAAAACCTTTGACAAAATTTAGTCCAAGACTTTAAAAAAACTACCAAATAGAGCTCAATAATTAACAAATACAACACAGGCAATAAACATTTTCATCAATACTGACATTGAATTTTTTTTAAATAAAAATATCTTGGTCCCATTTCAATCAGTAAAATTTAGAATGATAAACAAGAACTTAAGAAAGCTTTAGAAAAGACTATTTACACTCAAACCCACTTAGATTAACACTACCTTGGACAGGAGGAGGAAGAGAAATAACACACATGAAATAAAAAGAAATCACACAACAGTCAGATAAAACTTCTAGGTTTATATATTTTCATCAAAAATGAACTGGATTCAGCACTCCATGTGTGTATATGCAATTGTGATAAGAAATACAGAGCAGAAAACTTAAATGAGAGGCCAACTCAGTAAAATGAATCACCACTCTGGAAGAAAACATTAACCAGTGGAATGAGAATGACCTTCCATGGGAGACATCCCAATGATCTGAGCAGACTAGATGTTGACAAGGAAGCACCGAGCACCTGACTGAGAGTTGGAGACCTCTTCTCAAAAACAGAGGAGTTCCTTGCAGAAATACAGGACAAGGTGTTTAAGAAAAAGAAAAAAATCTGAAATACATGCAATACAAGCAAACCAGACACTAAATGCAGAAAATGCCAAGAGAAACCAGACACAATCCAACACATTCCAGGATCCTGCAGCAGTTGAACTCAATCTGATTACTTACGCAGGTACAATCAAGTGGCAAATATCATTCACCAAAATCTTGCTTTAAAATACAAACTGATGAATGACCACGATAACTTGATAAAGGCACCATGACTTCAAGCCTGATTCAGTTAAGGACATAATCTCACAATTTCTATGATAATAAATACATTATTACAGATAGGATCATCTGAAATAACCATTCAGATATAATATTACAGGATAAACAAGCAGGAATAACTCCCTCAACAGGTATAACCATTCTCAACACACACATGTGCCTCGACCAATGGGGCCCCTCACCACAGGCATTGTTCGTCAGTCAGATAACCAAGTTATTTTGTCTGCCAATTAGCATCCAAATGTTGCTATTCTGTCATCCATTGCCACACCCCACTGTTGATTCCTTTCTCCTCATCATACGTTCTTACCCCATCCATCATCCAGAGTCCCAAACTCTGCCCTGTGCAGACCTGCCTCTGGTTTCTGACCCTGCTCCTTTGAACATCCAATTTATGGTTTCCCATTCCAATTTAAGTCTTTAGAGGACAGTGGTGTATCCAACAACCCTTTAGAAGCAGGGAAAATGAGTCATAATGTGGAAATAAGTTGTGATTAAGTAGGTTAACGGACAATGTCATTCTTCATCAGCCCAGAGATTAGAACTGCAGTCATCTCGACTTCTTCAGTCTGCAGAGAATTTAAGGGAAACAACAGGGGAGGATTTAAATGGACTGATGTGGAACAGATTCACTGGCCGGGTTCAGCAGGCCTGAGTACACCAGTTGTGTTATAAATTCACTAAGCACCAAAGACAGAGTTTAAAATAGAACTGGTTTATTTGTCTCAGATCCAGAATATTAAACTCCAGTTCCATTAAAGGTGAATGTGCAGCAGAATAAACTCCTCCCATGCCCAGTGACCAGGGTGCAGAACTCGGTGTGGTGAGCAGCAGCAATAATTGCAGAGTTCAGCACCGACAGTCACTCTCGAAATTGCATTCAGCAACGGTGATGGACAAATATCCAGCATGCAGCTTATTGAAACTTTCTCCCCAGTGTGAACCCGGTAGTGTGTCACAAGTGTAACGCACTGTAAGGTTTCACTGCTGATGTAATGGCCTCTATGCAATGTTTCACTGCTGAGGTAGTGGTTTCTCTGCAGCAGCAATGTCTAGGTTACAATTAGAGATAACAGGGTTTTGGAGTGCGGGGCTATCCAATGACAGAAATGTTCTTTCTTGTGAGTCTGGAAGAGAGATTTTCATGGTCTTTTGCTGGGGAGAGTTGAGAAGACGTGAATGGAGAGAGTGGGCCCTTTTTCTTTTTTTTTTTGTTTTCTTTACTAACCCTATCGTCAAAGTAAGAATTATAAATCTTAATAGTTTAATCACATATTATGTACCATTTGTTACTTCAGGTGTCACGTAGACGCAAACTTATAAAACTACCAGCAACAATTGAACACACGGAGTCTGGTTTTGCAGTTAACAAACACTATTTTATTGGTAACTACTAATAATAGTGAACTTAAACCAGATAATCCAAGGGTTAGCAATGTTATGCATATATAGGTGTGAATACAGGTTTCCCCCGGTACCTGAAGTTAGAGCGTTCCTATGAAACCGTTTGTAAACCGAAATGTCATGAAGTGAAGAAGCAATTACCATTAATATAAATGGGAAAAGATTTTGGACGTTCCCAGACCCAAAGAATAACCCACCAAATCATACCAAATAGCACATAAAACCTAAAATAACACTAACCTATAGTAAAAGTAGGAATGATATGATAAATATACACACTATATAAAGTAGAAATATTGAATTTACAGTGTAGTTTCACTGAAAATCGGGAAGATAGTGAACTGAAATTGATTTGGAGAGAAAAAGAATCGGCACGTGCACAGCTATGCACGTACACACATGCGTACATAACTGCTGCACAAGGCTTCACGGTCACGGTAGTCCTTCTCGGGGTAAACTCACATATAAAGCAGGCATCATCTTTATCATAAAACCGAAAATCCTCTTTGGTCAGCAAAAACAGGTACTAATGTAACTCTTTCGTAACAGTGAGCTGTCGTAAAACGAGCGTCTGAAAAACGGGGGCCACCTGTATATCAATCCAAAACCTAGGTGGTAAACGGCATAGTCTTACGATGATGTGGTAGATACAATTTAGTTCACAAGATTGGGGGGGGGGGGGGAGGAGGGAGGGAGGGAAGGAGGGAGAGGGAGATGTAATCCAAGTAAACAGGTGTTGTCGACCTTTTCCAATGCCCATCAAATCTTCCAAGTTAGCCAGACGTGACCAACTGAAGAGCACGTTCTTCAAGAGAAAATCTACCAACGCAGGCAAGGGTTAGACTCACCGGTAGATTCCACAGGGTCGCTCTTACACAGACTAACAGCCATAGATCGATTCTTCTTTATCGATCCTCAAATCCCACCCTGCTAGAAAGTCCAACTAGCAGAAACTTTCATCACTACCCTTCGTGCATCTGCGTGTCCTGCGAGAAAAGCAGTTATGTGTGTTTAAATACCGTTGTGCTGAACACCAGCTGTCCATCATGTAGCTCCGCCCCTCTCTCAGTAAGAAGTCGATTGCTTGTTCTGTGTCGGTAAAGGATCATTCTGACCTTGCTTAACCACAGAGAACATAAACATTAGCTGGTCACCATAGCAACCCAGCACTTCTGCAGAAATCCAACAGCGTGTCCAAGGTCAGTCTCGGTTCTCTTTGCATTTTAAAGAGACAGTCCACAGAAAGTATGAACGCCAGGGGCAGATTACACAGGGGACACATCGCTCAGTATCCACCCAAACAAGATTCTTCAGTTTGGCCAGACTGGGGTGGGGGGGCTATAACTCCCTCTGTTAAGCTGCCAGCAGAACTGAGAGCTACATAAGATTAGATGACTGAGTGAATCGCTTCCTACATTCACAGCAGGTGAACGGCCTCTCCCCAGTGTGAACTCAATGATGCACACTGGTTGATTTGGCTGAGAGAATCTTTTCCCAAAGTCTGAGCAGATCGGTCTCTACCCAGTGTGAAGTCGCTGGTGTGCCTTTAGGATGGATGACTGAGTGAATCCTTTCCCACAGTTTGAGCAGGTGAACGGCCGCTCCCCAGTGTGAACTCGCTGATGTACCTTCAGATGGGATGACGAAGCGAATCCCTTCCCACAGTCTGAGCAGGTGATTTGCCACTCTCCAGTGTGAACTCCCTGGTGTGCCTTCAGTTGAGATAACTGAGTGAATCCTTTCCCACAGTCTGAGCAGGTGAACGGCTTCTCTCCAGTGTGAACTCGCTGATGTACCTTCAGATGGGATGAGCAAGTGAATCCCTTCCCGCAGTCCGAGCAGGTGAATGGCCTCTCTCTGGTGTGAACTCGCTGATGTACCTTCAGTTGAGATGACTGAGCGAATCCCTTCCCACAGTTTGAGCAGGTGAACGGCCTCTCTCTGGTGTGAACTCGCTGATGTACCTTAAGTTGAGGTAATTCGGTGAATCCCTTCCCGCAGTCTGAGCAGGAAAACGGCCACTCTCCGGTGTGAACTGACCGGTGTTTCAGTAACTTATATGACAAAGTGAATCGTTTCCCACAGTCTGAGCAGGTGAATGGCCTCTCCCCAGTGTGAACTGACTGGTGTCTCAGTAAGTGAGCTGAAGAAGTGAATGCATTGCCACAGTCCGAGCACGTGAACGGCTTCTCCCCAGTGTGAACTTGTTGATGTACCTTCAGTAGAGATGATGAAGTGAATCCCTTCCCACAGTCCGAGCAGGTGAATGGCCTCTCCCCCGTGTGAATTCGCTGATGTACCTTCAGTTGAGATGACTGAGCGAATCCCTTCCCACAGTCTGAGCAGTTGAATGGCCTCTCTCCGGTGTGAACTCGCTGATGTATCTTCAGTCGAGATAATTCAGTGAATCGCTTCCCACAGTCTGAGCAGGTGAACGGCCACTCTCCGGTGTGAACTGACTGGTGTCTCAGTAACTGATATGATGATGTGAATCCCTTCCCACATTCTGAGCAGGTGAATGGCCTCTCCCCAGTGTGAACTGACTGGTGTCTCAGTAACTTATATGCGGAAGTGAATCCCTTCCCGCAGGCTGAGCAGTTGAATGGCCTGTCCCCAGTGTGAACTGACTGGTGTCTCAGTAACTGAGATGACTGAGTGAATCCTTTCCCACAGTCTGAGCAGGTGAACGGCCGCTCCCGAGTGTGAACTCGCTGGTGAGCCATTAGGTTAGTTGACTGAGTGAATTCTTCCCCACAAATTCCACAGATGACCAGCCTCTGCCCAATGTAAACTGATTGGTGTGTCCAGAGGTGGGATGACAGACTGAATCCCTTCTCACACAGAGAACAGGTTAATGGCCTTGTCCCAGTGTGAACTTGCTGATGTACGTTCAGTTGAGATGACCGAGTGAATCCATTCCCACTGTCTGAGCAGATGAATGGGCTCCCCCCGTGTAAACTAACGGGCGTGCCATTGGGTCAGATGATCGAGTGAATCCCTCCCCACAGTCTGAGCAGGAAGGATGATCGACTGAATCCCTTGCTGCACTTCTTAAATATCTGGACAGAGACAACAAAACTGGCGTGTTGTGTTCGAGATTCCCGTAGGCAAATTCCTTGTCATTTTTAACCTGTAAAAAGATTTACAAAATTCATCAATGGTTGCAGGACATTTCTAATGAGATCGCTTGAGTTGTCAAGGTGTCAGCTGGCATCACACTGTTACAGAGAAGAGTTGGAGAGAGAAATCATGTTCTAACTGGGCACGGTGCTGGTATCTGGAATGACCATCAAATTCTCTGATGCTTTTCCTGTCTCTGTAAGAATGGGGCATTTCTACCATCTCCGATCTGTGACCTGGCTCAGTTTGACTCTCTCCGTTGGTATTATTCCCTGTTCCCACTGAGCTGCATGGGTTCCTGGCCCCACAGTAACTGAAACACTCTCACACAAGTAGCCTGCAATCCGTTCCATGCACCCACAACTCTCAGTGTAAATAAAGTTACCCCTGACATCCCCTCCGTATCAACTTTCAAGCACCTTAAAACTATGCTCCCTCACGTTAGCCATTTCAGCCCTGGGGAAAAAACCTCTGGCTATCCACACGATCAGTGTCCCTCATCATCCTATACATCTGAAAAAGGCTCAAAACATAAACAAAGATATTATACATTTCTTTGAGGATTTGTTGGGAATAGACAACATTATGACAGTATAGATAGGGTACAGGTAAGCAGCTTTTTCCACTGAGGATGGGTGCGATGACAACCATAGGTCATGGGTAAGTGGGGAAGTGAAAATTTAATGGGAACATTTGGAAAAGCTCTTTACTGAAATGGTCGTGAGAGTGTGGAATGAGATGCCAACACAAGTGGTGAATTTGAGCTCGGTTTCACCACTTAAGAGAAGTTTGGATGGGAGCGTGGATGGTAGGGGTATGGAGGGCGATGGTCCCGGTGCAGGTAGTTGCATTAGCCAGTTTAAATGTTTGTTTGGCATTGACTGGATTGGGCAAATAGCCTGTTTCTGTACTGAACTTCTCCATGTTTCTGTGACAGACAAGCTGGCCAAACTTGTTTGGAAGGGAAAAGGTAGGAGTGACAACGGAGCAGCAATGGCTGGAGTTTCTGGGAGAATTCAGGAGCTGAGTGATCGGTACATCCCAAAGAAGTGGAAGCATTGTAAAGGCAGGAAGACACAACTGTGGCTGAAATGAGAAGCCAAAGCCAACATAAAAGCCAAAGAGAGGGCAAACAAAAGAGCAAAAACTATTCGAAGCTTTTAGAAACCAACAGAAGATGATTAAAAATAAGTCAGTTGAGCTCGGGGGTGGAATTATGATACTGTTACGTATCCAGGCAACAATAAATATAGATGAGATAGGCAAGGGTTTAACAACAAATAACACGTTTATTAAACACTGAAACAAACCCCCTCAAAAGTAAACAAACCCAAACGTAATCGGAACTCAGCTGCTGTGCGGCAGATTCACAGTTCTTAATAGCGCTGCATGTTCAAACAGTCTTTAAAGCAGTATTGAAAAAAAAAACAGTTCTTTAAAACGGTATGCCGAAAGTAAACAGTTCTTTCGAGCGATATGCCAAAAGTTCAAAAGCTCACAGTCCTTTTAAAAGGGAGAGACTTTTAAGGCGATTTAAATTCTCTTCCACGTCGATGTCCTTCGATTCCCCGGCGTCGAACTTTCCCACGAAGAATTTTATAAAATATAACGGCTTAAAGGTACTGACCTTTCTTCCCACACTATTCTCAATCCTTTCTGGTCAACCCAGGGATTAACAGCGAGAATAGTCAACGAAATCCTTCCGAATGAGGATCAAACAAGGTCGAACTTTTCCACCTTCGAAAATCGGTTCTCCTCGATTTTTACCTTCCAAACTTTTCTTCACTCTCCACGGCAAAGAAACCGTTGGCAGTGACCTTTTAAACTTTAGGCATTATATAGAACTTCATTTTTAACTAAACTGCGTCATCACATTAAATCACACAGTGACATGAAGTCATCTTGGCAAATTCCGCCACGAACTGCCCCACCTGACAAGGTGGGTCTTCCTTTTATACCCTGTAGAAAAAACCTGTCACATGACCTCTACTGGCGGGAAAATGACATCACTCCACCATCACAAGACCATTACCTCATGTCCAGTATAACTTCAACCCCAGTCACGTGACAAGGGTACCACTGTCACGTGTCACGGGTACGTAACACCTCCCTCCAAAAAAAGACATTTTTGGTCTGACAAGAACAAAAATTTTAACAATCACTTACAAGAAAAACAAATGTATAAATTATATAACATACACAATATACAATACAGTAGGAGTGTTACAATAAAAAAAACACTCAAAAAAAATATTACATTGTACATTCAACATCGAGATAGACAATCAGCAACCACATTATCTTTACCTTTAATATGAGTTATCACAATATTGTACTCTTGAAACATCAAACTCCAATTTAACAATCTTCTGTTTTTGTTTTTCATCTTACTCAGAAAAACTAACGGATTATGATCAGTGTAAACAATAAGTGGTTTTTGAGTTGTACCAACATATACCTCAAAATATTCTAAAGCTAAAACAAGAGATAACAATTCTTTCTCTATTGTTGAATAGTTTCTTTGATGCTTATTAAATTTCTTAGAAAAGTAAGCTACTGGATGATCAACCTCATCACCCTCATTCCTTTGCATCAATACTGCTCCTGCAGCTTCATCACTAGCATCTACAGCTAATGAAAAAGGTTTTTCAAAGTCAGGTGCCTTAAGCACAGGTTGTTGACATATCATTGTTTTCAATTTTTCAAATGCTTCCTGACAAAACACTGTCCACACAAACTTCACATTCTTCTGCAGAAGATTAGTTAATGGAAGGGCAACATTAGCAAAATTCTTACAAAATTTTCTATAATATCCTACCATTCCCAAAAATCTTCTGAGAGTTTTTTTCCCCGTCGGAGTGGGAATCTCTAAAATTGCCTGAACTTTTGCCGGAACAGGAGCTACCTTACCTTGACCTACAACATAACCAAGGTAAGTCACAGTGGCATGTCCAAATTCACTCTTGGCTAAATTAATAGTCAAGTTAGCTTTTGAAAGCTTTTCAAACAATTTCTCCACCGCAATAATGTGTGCTTCCCAGGTATCATTTCCTGTCACTAAATCATCAATATAAGCATCAGTATCTTTCAATCCCTGAATCACAGAATTAATCATCCTCTGGAAAGTACCTGGGGCATTCTTCATCCCAAATGGAAGAACATTATACTCATATAACCCAGATGGAGTTACAAATGCAGAAATCTCTCTACCTCTGTCCGTTAATGGAACACACCAATACCCTTTCAATAAATCAATCTTTGTAAGGAACTTTGCTTTCCCAACTTTATCTACACAATCATCTACTCTAGGAATTGGATATGCATCTGTTTTCGTTACAGCATTCACCTTCCTATAGTCCGTACAAAACCTAATACTACCATCAGGTTTTGGCACCATAACACATGGCGAACTCCAATTCGAGTTAGAATGTCTAATAATATCATTCTCTAACATGTATTCAATTTCCTTCTCAGCAAGTTCACATTTTTCCATGTTCATCCTATATGGATGTTGTTTCATAGGTTTGGCATCTCCAACATCTACATCATGTGAAGCTATAGTAGTCCTTCTCGGAACATCTGGAAACAAATCCTTATACTTAAAAATCAATTCCTTCATCTGTTGTTTCTGCTCTAGCTGTAAATGTGCTAATTTCTCATCCATATTTTCCAGAATGGTCGAATTAGGTAACCTAACAGAAACAATGTTAGATTTAGAATGAAAGTCAGATGAATCATCTATCATGTTCCCAGTTAAATCAAACTCATTCTCACTAACCACAACAGTCACATTATCAGGTTGTTTCTCAAAATATGGTTTAATCATATTTATGTGGCAAAGTTGTGTTGACCTTCTACGATCTGGAGTTTTTATTACGTAATCCACATCATTGATTCTAGACACAATTTCATAAGGACCATGAAATCTAGCTTGAAAAGGATTTGTCTGCACTGGGAAAAGAACCAACACCTTATCTCCAGGCTTAAACATCCTCATCCTAGCTTCCTTATCATACCAAGTTTTAATTTTCTCCTGAGCCAACTTTAAATTTTCCTTGGCTAAGCTACAAGCTTTATGTAACCTGTCCTTAAATTTCAAAACATAGTCCAACAAATTAGTATGCACTTCCTTACTAATCCACTGTTCCTTCAATAAAGCTAAAGGTCCTCTAACTCTATGCCCAAACACAAGTTCAAATGGACTAAACCCTAAAGAATCCTGTACCGATTCCCTTACTGCAAATAAAAGTAAGTTTATACTCTCATCCCAGTCACTTTCATTTTCCACACAATATGTCCTAATCATATTCTTGAGAGTAGAATGAAACCTCTCCAAGGCACCTTGCGATTCTGGATGGTATGCAGACGAAGTGATTTGCTTAGCTCCCAATTTATAAACTATCTGTTGAAACAATCCAGACATAAAATTACTACCTTGATCAGTTTGTATTTCCTTAGGCAATCCAAAATAAGTAAAGAATTTTATAAGAGCCTTCGTCACAGTTTTAGCTTTTATATTCCTAAGTGGTACTGCCTCTGGAAACCTAGACGAAGTACACATGATAGTCAACAAATACTGATAACCAGTTTTTGTCTTTGGTAATGGACCAACACAATCTACAATAACTTTAGAAAACGGTTCACCAAATGCTGGAATAGGTTGTAATGGAGCTACTGGTGTAACCTGATTTGGTTTACCCACAATTTGACAAGTATGGCACGTCTTACAAAACATCGCCACATCTTTTCTTAAACCAGGCCAGTAAAAATGTTTTAAAATCTTGTCAACAGTTTTCCTTACCCCTTGATGTCCACCTAAAGGCACACTATGAGCTAAATTCAAAATCTCATTCCGATAAACTTTAGGAACAACTACCTGATAAACAACATTCCATTCCTCACTTGCAGGAATTGTAGGCGACCTCCACTTCCTCATCAACACTCCTTTTTCCAAGTAATATCCTACTGACACCTTCTCAATTTCACTACCTAGTAAAGCTTGTTCCCTTAATTTTACAATCTCAGGATCTCTATTCTGCTCTGCTATCAACTCCTTCCGAGACAGAGATAAATCTTCATAGTCAGACTTACTCCCAGAATCTTGTTCAAACAACGAAGGTAAGAAAGTCTCTGACACATCCTCAAAACTCACATCCTGAGTTGAACAGTCATGAGTAACAACCTCATTCTGCACATCAATCTTTTTAGCCATAGCTCTAGTCACAACACAGGAAGAATCTGTGTTAGAATTCACCTCTGGTTCCTCTGATTCCATTGTCAAATGCACTTCAGGAAAAACTTGTCCACCTGCCAAGTCATTACCTAACAAGAAAGAAATACCCTTCACAGGTAAGCTATGCTGTAATCCTACTTTAACAAATCCTGTAACTAACCCTGACTTTAAATTTACTTCATGTAAATGTACAGGCATAAAATCACTTCCAACACCTCTTATGTAATTTACCTCACCAGTATCACTCTCTTCATTAAACTTCAACACACTATCTAACATCAGTGATTGAGAAGCTCCAGTATCCCTAAGAATTTTTATTGGCACCAGAGTAGATCCGTCTTTCAAGGATACAAACCCTTCAGTTATAAAGTGATCATATCCCTTTCTAACTTTGTCAGATTCTAACAAATCCTCATTTGTGTTTACCAAACCCTGTAACTTTACAGGTGCTTCAGTATGTTGCACACAAGCATCTGGAACTGCTTCCTTCTCTTTCTTTTTCAATTTGAAACAGTTAGCTATTACATGGCCAGGCTTCTTACAATAGTTACAAATAAGACCAAACTGTCTTTCCTTCACAGGTTTACCTTCCTCCTTACCGTTCTCATTAACCTCTGATTTAATTTCTAATTTACCTGGAGTCTCCATATTATTTTTCCTCTTGAAAATTCTACCCTGAAGAAATTTATTCTTATGGATTAAAACATACTCATCAGCTAATCTAGCACAGTCCTGCAATTTATCAGTATCCCTCTCATTTAAGTAGGTCCTTACTTCAACAGGAATGCTTCTTTTAAATTCCTCCATTAAAATCAGCTCTCTCAATGTATCATAGTCCTCATTTACATTTTTAGAAGAAACCCATCTCTCAAAACACATAGCTTTATCATAGGCAAATTCCACATAAGTCTTTTCCACAGACTTTTTCAAACTCCTGAATCTTTCTCTATATGCTTCTGGGACCAATTCATATGCTCTGAGAATATTTGTTTTCACAATATCATAATCTAATGCTTGCGCAGCAGTTAAAGCTGTGTAAACTTGTTGTGCCTTGTCTTTAATCACACTCTGTAACAACACTGACCATTTATCTTTCGGCCACTCTGACATCCGAGCAATAGTTTCAAAATGTTGAAAATATCTTTCCACTTCTGTTTCACTAAATGGAGGGACCAATTTAATTTCTTGGCTAGCAACAAACGGTTTTCTAGAATCAGAAGACTGATTCTCAGACCTTAAATTCTCCATTGCATATTTAAACTCTCTCTTTTTCTGTTCAGATTCCAATTTATAACGCTCCAATTCTGCTTTACTTTGTTCCAACCTCATTTGTTCAATTTGCAACTGCATCTCCAGATTACTTATTGGAAACGATTCTAAAATCGATTCATCAAAATCACCCGAAGCCACAAAATGTGATGCGATCTTTCTCTGTATTACAGCCTTTGATGTAGTCGCCAAAATACCTTTAAGTTGCAATCTCTTAGCAATCTCAGATACTTCAGTTTTTTTCGCCTTCGCTAACAAATCCGCGTCTGGCGAATCCAGAAACTCATCAATATTCATCGTTGCCAAATACCACTCACAAGCCAATCAAACAAAAAAACCCGAGCAATCCCCGTTACCAAAACACCGATTCAAAATTCAAAAAACATTTTAAACTCAAACGATCCAAATCCCGGACGAGCCCCCATAATTAATGTTACGTATCCAGGCAACAATAAATATAGATGAGATAGGCAAGGGTTTAACAACAAATAACACGTTTATTAAACACTGAAACAAACCCCCTCAAAAGTAAACAAACCCAAACGTAATCGGAACTCAGCTGCTGTGCGGCAGATTCACAGTTCTTAATAGTGCTGCATGTTCAAACAGTCTTTAAAGCAGTATTGAAAAAAAAACAGTTCTTTAAAACGGTATGTCAAAAGTAAACAGTTCTTTAGAGCGATATGCCAAAAGTTCAAAAGCTCACAGTCCTTTTAAAAGGGAGAGACTTTTTAAGGCGATTTAAATTCTCTTCCACGTCGATGTCCTTCGATTCCCCGGCGTCGAACTTTCCCACGAAGAATTTTATAAAATATAACGGCTTAAAGGTACTGACCTTTCTTCCCACACTATTCTCAATCCTTTCTGGTCAACCCAGGGATTAACAGCGAGAATAGTCAACGAAATCCTTCCGAATGAGGATCAAACAAGGTCGAACTTTTCCACCTTCGAAAATCGGTTCTCCTCGATTTTTACCTTCCAAACTTTTCTTCACTCTCCATGGCAAAGAAACCATTGGCAGTGACCTTTTAAGCTTTAGGCATTATATAGAACTTCATTTTTAACTAAACTGCGTCATCACATTAAATCACGCAGTGACATGAAGTCATCTTGGCAAATTCCGCCACGAACTGCCCCACCTGACAGGGTGGGTCTTCCTTTTATACCCTGTAGAAAAAACCTGTCACATGACCTCTACTGGCGGGAAAATGACATAACTCCACCATCACAAGACCATTACCTCATGTCCAGTATAACTTCAAGCCAGTCACGTGACAAGGGTACCACTGTCATGTGTCACGGGTACGTAACAATACTGTTATCATTAATGAGTCTTGGTAGCACCCAACAGTCTGAGGCATTTAGAGGAACAAAATATCGGGGGCCTCAATATCTCTTGAAATCCAAGATTCCCTGCACTAGTTACCTTTCAACATACAAACTCTACACTCTCAAAAATGTCACTTCTGAAGGCCTCCCGCTTACCAAGTACTCCTTTGCCAGAAAACGGCCTATCCCAAACAACACTTTTCAGGTCCTTTTGACAGCATCAAAACTGACCTTTCATCCCCTCTGTTCTGTTCCCCTAACTAACGAATCCCCTATCACCCGTTTGACTTTCCTCTGCCAGGTAATCCCTCCCTCCCCAACAGTTTCTAAAGCGGCCCACCTGGTTGTTGTGTGGGATGGCAACAAGAGTACTCTGTGATGGCTATTTAACTTCATTCCCTTTCATGTCTCTCAACCAGTTTCCTGTGTCCTGCACCTTAGGTGCAACTCACCTCCCTTCCTGTCATATCTATCACCCCTCCAACTGCTGGATGATCCAGAATTCATCCATTTTCAGCTCCAACTCCTTAAAGTGCAGCTGGACGCACATCTTGTAGGTTAGGGTGTCAGGGACACTGGAGTTCTCCCCACCTTCCGACCAATGTCCCCTCTAATTTGTAATGACCAGTGTGCACATAAATCTTGTACTGTGCATTCTCTTACCCAGTGACGACATGTGCACTGTGAATTTTATAGAGAGAGGTATTCATTTTAACAGCCAGCAAATCACTGTGTGTAAGAACTGTGATCTCCTCTGGGCTCGATCCAGTTCATCTGCACTCACACACCATGTCGCAGGCCTGTAACGGGTAATGAAGGATTCTCTCACCAGTGCTTTTGCACATTGTCCATAAATGGTTTGCTTGCTAAATTATGCTTTAAAAAGTCAGATTTCCAAATATCACTCCAATTCTTCCCTCTTGTAAACTCTCCAACAACTTTTGCATCACCACAATACACACAGGTATCACCAGTTTCTGTATTGTACATAAATATTTCCCCTGAACCCTCCCCCAGGTGACTGACGGTGGTGAATTCAGTGATGGTAATGCCAATGAATATGAAGGGAAGGGCAGTAGTCTGTCTCACTGGAGTCTGGCACATTTGTGATGTGAAAGCTACTTGTTGCCCAGGGCAAAGGTTTTTGATATTATTATCTTCCCTGAAAGAATGGGTCAAAACATGTCGTCACGGGTAGAAAAGTCGAGAACAAGTGGAGGTAGCTCAAGCAACACACACAAAATGCTGGAGGATCTCAGCAGGCCAGGCAGCATCTACGGAAAAGTGTACGAATGCTGAGTTCCTCAGGCATTTTGTGTGTGTTGCTTGGATTTCCAGCATCTGCAGATTTTCTCGTTAGTGATTGGAGATAGAACAAAGGTGATTTTCTCAACTGGTGATGTAAAATACCCGATTTTGTTCCCTTTCTCCGAGTTCCTAATCCTCGCATTTAGATAGCTGGAGCTCAGCTCTGTCTGAGAGATCCATCGGCTCCCATTCCCTCATCAGCCGGAAGCTCCATGGGGCCCGTAGGGCTGAGAGAGAGGGAAGAGAGCAGGACTATCCCGGGATTACGGGTCACGCTGTGCGGAGTTCACAGGAATTGTCCCGAAATCGCTGTTTAAGACAGTCGCCCCGAAATATTCGCTTACCTGCGTCCGACCCGGCAGCCGTTTTCCAGAGGCCTTTTGTGAACTGCGCGCATGCGTAATATTCGTATACGTCATCAACATTGACGCCTGCGCATATGATCGATGTTTCAGCGCTGGCGAAATTTTTAAACAATTCCTGCAAGCACCGCTTCTATGTCCATACCTCAGTTTTTTTTTGTATATAGAAAACTCAGCGGGCGTTTTAACGCAGAAAGCGGCTCACATAAACAATATACTCAATATCAAAGTGTATCTAATGCCAAAGTACAATCCTCTTACAAATGCAGATATAAAACACAGGAGATTCTGCAGTTGCTGGAAATACAGAGACGCACACACACACAAAATGCTGGAGGAACTCTGCAGTTCATGCAGCAGCTAAACAGAGGAATACATGGTCTAGACGTGCTGAAGGAGCCCGCCTACACGTTGTCTATTTATTCCTCTCCACATTTGCTGCCTGATCTGTCGATTTCCTCCAGTGTTTTGCATTTTTTTCAATCAATTTCCGAATGTTTCCGATCTTTCATCTGTAGGCACATCCTGCTGGCCTGATTCCTCTTTCTCTTTCTCCTCTTAAACTCTAGACCCCGTCTCTTTCCGGAGCCCCAAAACCCTGACTCAGGCTGGCAACTCTTTGGTTTCTGACTCTGCTCCATCGAAGATTCACTCACTAGTCTGCGGTCAGACTTTAGAGGCGCATTGCAATAACCCAGCTGTCTGAAGCACGTCCTCTGAAATGAGTGAAAATGTTACAATGACGTTCAAAAGAGCAGTGAAGAAGGAGTTTAATATTCTGATATGGGACAGAAACATGGGCAGGAACCAGATCGGCCGAGTGGCCACTCTAGTGTACATTGTGAGTGTGGTAGAGACAGTAAGTACCTGAGACACGGGATTTGATACAGACCTGATTTATCTTTCACAGATCCACAATATTAAACACCAGTCTAGTTTAAGGCTAACATCAGCAGAACAGACTCCCTCCAATGCTCAGTGACCATGGTTCAGTCCTGGGTGCGATGAGCAGCCGCAAGAACAGCAGAATCTGACAGTAACAGTCCCTCATGAACCTGCAGCTGCCTTCAGTCACCGTGATGGTTAAACATTTAACACGGAGCTGATTTGAACTTCCTCCCTGATGTGAAGTTGCTGGTGTTGCAGCATCTGGGATGATTGAGTAAAACTCTTTGCTCACTCCGGACAGAGTGATAGCTGTGTGGAATGAGAGTGATAGCTGTGTGGAATGAGAGTGATAGCTGTGTGGAATTGAGAGTGACAGCTCTGTGGAATGAGCTTCCTGTAGAAGTAGTAGAGGCCAGTTCAGTTGTGTCATTTAAGGTAAAATTGGATAGGTATATGGACAGGAAAGGAGTGGAGGGTTATGGGCTGAGTGCGGGTAGGTGGGACTAGGTGAGATTAAGAGTTCGGCACCTACTAGGAGGGCCGGAATGGCCTGTTTCCGTGCTGTGATTGTTATATGGTTATATGGTTAAATGTGGCCTCTATTTATTGTGAACTCACCGAAGCATCACAAGGTGGGGTTAACTGAATGAGTCTCTTCGCACACACGGAGCAGGTGGAACGGCCGCTTCCCAGTTCGAAGTTGCTGGACTTTTGGAAATAGTGAAGGATGTTGTCACGCTGCATAAATCGCAGGGTCAAACAGTTAAACAAAGCTGGGAATTATATTAACGAGAGAGAGAGAGAGAGAGAGAGAGAGAGAGAGAGAGAGAGAGAGAGAGGAGAGAGAGAGAGAGAGAGAGAGAGAGAGAGAGAGAGAGAGAGAGAGAGAGAGAGAGAGGAGAGAGAGAGAGAGAGAGAGAGGAGAGAGAGGAGAGAGAGAGAGAGAGAGAGAGAGAGGAGAGAGAGAGAGAGAGAGAGAGAGAGAGAGAACACTAAAATTGTAGAACTTACAGGATACTGGATAACTCGGAATGACTCGGCCAGAAATTCATTCGGCGAGCATCAGGCCGACCGAGCCCCGAGGGATTAGCACCGCCCCTTTAGATATACTCCAGGGCAGGAAGGAATCCGAGCCCAGACTCGGGACAAGTTTACAGGTAACCAGTCTGATGAGAGGCGAAAGTCCAAGGGGACTGAATTGGATTCCTGCTAAGTTTGAAGTACTTAAATTATCCTTAGAAGAGAGAAGATGTGGGGGAATCTGCAGGAATGATATGAGAATTTGGAAGGCAGAGTCAGAGTGGGTGTAAGGACTGTGGACGGTCGGTACCGGAAGAATACAGTGAATGTGTCTCGAAGAATCTGACCGGGAATCAAAACACATTCCACACAGAGGATGGAGATGTGGGGGACGAGGCTCGATTTGCATTCACTGGGAAAATTGCGATATATTTGAACAAGGTTGTTAAAAAAATCGCTTCTTAGTGACATGGCAGAATCTTTCAGTGCAGCAGAAGATGCATAAACTGATGCAACGGGGCAGTTACTGACTTCCAAAAGCTGCTGGATAATCGGGTTGCCATGGAGATTTGATATCGTGCAATAACGGGGAGCGCGACTCTGCAGAATCAAGCCCTGAAATGTTGCTGCTTCTCCGGACCGGTGAAAGATTCACACTGGACTTCCTCAGATGTCAGTAGCATTTCCAAATTGTTATAATCACTAATGGAGAGCGGGGAAAACTTCGGGAGGACATAACCGTGATATAGAGGAAGGTTAATGGGAAATATAGCAGGTGAAATAAAATACTGAAGACCGTGACTCCCGATAATAAAACACGCCTCTTGCGCGACACTCTCACACTGACTACGCGTGTCTCCAAGTAGCTACAGATACTGACCTTCGGAATCTCTCAGCCCCCACAGACAACACAACTCCTCTTCTATACTGCCCCGGCAACATACACATCACATCTTCCCCGTTCTCTAAAAATTCATCCCGCCTTACATGTATCGGGATTTAAACTTTTACGTTGTCCCTACTTGGCCCCGGATCGGAAGCCACACATGCCTCTCCCTCTGCTCCTCTCGCCGCCCCTCACCACCGAGAACTATTTTATCAATATGGGAGGGATATGGTCCGGAGGAACCAGGGATATTTTGGATCCTGTACCTTAATTCAGAATTCCAAAGGACGTTCCGGACAGTACTGGGCCGTCAGATGCCGGCCATGGTGGGACGGGATTTGCCGCACCCTCGGGTGGGCAGTAGAGTATTCTCAGCTCTCTGTTTTTCCCTTTGCAGTTTTTGTAATCCTCTGCTTAGCTACTGCCAGAACTGCAGAGTTCCTCCAGCATTTTGTGTGTGAGCGTCTCTGTATTTCCATCAACTGCAGAATCTCCTGTGTTTTATATCTGCCTTTGCAAGAGGATTGTACGTTGGCATTAGATACACTTTGATATTGAGTATATTGAGTATGGGAGCCGCTTTCTGCGTTAAAACAGCTGCTGAGTTTTCTATATACAAAAAAAACCCTGAGGTTTGGAGATGGAACCGGCGCTTGCAGAAACTTTTAATGGCACCATGATTACCAGTGATGCCCTACATTAAACATTTCGCCGGCGCTGAAGCATCGATCATATGCGCAGGCGTCACAAAAGGCCTCGGGAGCGCGGCTGCTGGATCGGACACAGGTAAGCGATTACATCCGGGCGACTGTCCTAAACACCGACTGAGGGGCAATTGCTGTGACCTTCCGACACTGCACCCCACAATCCCGGGACAGTCCTGCTCACCTCCCTGTATCTCAGCCCCACGATCCGTACACGGTCCCCGGGGAGCTTCCGGCTGAATCGGGAATGGGAACCGATGGATCTCTCAGACAGAGCTGAGCTCCAGCTATCTAAATGCAAGGATTAGGAACTCGGAGAAAGGGAACAAAATCGGGTCTTTCACATCACCAGTTGAGAAAATCACCTTTGTTCCACTTCCAATCACAAACGAGAAAATCTGCAGATGCTGAAATGCAAGCAACACACACAAAATACCGGAGGAACTCAGTAATAATACTCTTTTCCATAGATGCTGCCTGGCCTGCTGAGATCCTCCAGCATTTTGTGTGTGTTGCTTGAGCTATCTCCTTTTGTTCTGGACTTTTCTACCCGTGACGACATGTTTTGACCCATTCTCTCTGAGTACATAATGATATCAAACACCTTTGCCCTGGGCAGCAAGTAGCTTTCACATTACAAATGTGCCAGACTCCAATGAGACAGACTACTGCCCTTCCCTTCATATTCATTGGCATTGCCATCACTGAGTTCACCACCATCTGTCACTTGGGGGAGGGTTCAGGGGGAATATTTATGTAGAATACGGAAACTTGTGTTACCTGTGTTTGTTGTGGAGATGCAAAAGTTGCTGGAGAATTTTCAGGTGTGAAGAAGTGGAGTGATATTTGGAAAATGCAACTTTTTAAAGCGTAACTTAGCAAGCAGACCACATATAGACAATGTGCAAATCCTTCATTACCCATTACAGGCCTGCTACGTAGGTTCTGTGAGAGGGCAGATGAACTTCATCGAACCCAGAGGAGCTCCAAGTTCTTACCTCTCCAGATAAAATTCACTGTGCACATGTTGTCACTGGGTAAAAGAATGCACAGTACAAGATTTATGTGCACACTGGTCATTACAAATTAGAGGGGACATTGGTGGGAAGGTGGGGCGACCTCCAGTGTCCCTGATGCCCTCACCTACAAGATGTGTGTCCAGCTGCAATTTAAGGAGTTGGAGCTAGAAATTGATGAATTCTGGATCATCCGGGAGTTGGAGTTATGACATGAAGAGAGGTGAGTTACACCCAAGGTGCAGGACACAGGAAACTGGTTGAGAGACATGAAGGGGAATAAAGTTAAATAGCCATTCCAGAGTACTCTTGTTGCCATCTCATACAACAACAGATAGACCACTTTTAGAAACTGTTGGGGGAATTACCTGGCAGAGGAATGTCAAATGGTTGATAGGGGATTTGTTAGTTTGGGAATTAAGACTAGCAGAGATCTAATATCCTAGTGGTAAGGCTTGCTGTTGCTAGTGTGTGATGAAACTAAATTTGCAGGGGGGAATGGGAGTCAGAATGCCAGAACGGATAGTGAAGTGGGTGAAATGAATTGACTTATATCATTCATATACATGAGAGTAGAAAGCTTGATATTACTTCTCCATCTAAATGTGCAATGTGTAATTTACAATAAATTGTTTGTACATAGGACAGTCATTATGACAGAAACACAACTGTATCAGCATAAATTAACTTGTTGGCCTGGTGGAAGGAGCTGTCCAGGAGCCTGTTGGGCCTGGCTTTTATGCTGCAGTACCGTTTCCCGGTTGGTAGAAGCTGGAACACTTTGTGGTTGGGGTGACTTGGCATCGCAGAGTACTCTGGTGCCCATCCCCCCAAAACAACAGGTGGACCATTTTAGAAGCTGTTGGGGGGGATTACCTGGTAGAGGAAAGGGGTGATAGGGGATTTGTTAGGGGAACCGAAGAAGAGGGGATTAATATCCTAGTGGTAAGGGTTGCTAGTGGTAGGGTGGGGGGTGAGGGGTAATGTGGTTAAAATAAGTTGTAGGGGGAATGGGAGCCAGAATGACCGAACAGATGGTGGAGAGGGTGAATTTAATTGAATTGACTTTATTACATCGAGTAGAAACATTTACTTTACGTCTCCATCTAAATGTGCAATGTGTAATATATAGTCATTTATGATAAATAGTTTGTACATAGGACAGTTAATATAATATACAAATGCAATTGTATCAGCATGAATTAATCAGTCTGATGACCTGGTAGAAGATGATGTCCCGGAGCCTGTTGGTCCTTTTACTGTAGTACCGTTTCCTGGATGGTAGCAGTAGGAACAGTTTGTGGTTGTGGTGAATTTGGTCCCCGATATCCTTTGTGCCCTTTTTACACACCTGTCTCTGTAAATGTCCTGAATAATGGGAAGTTCACGTCTACAGATGTGCTGGGCTGTCCGCACCACTCTCTGCAGTTTTCTGCAATTAAGGGAAGTACAGTTCCCATACCAGGCAGTGATGCAGCCAGTCAGGATACTCTCAATTGTGTTCCTGTAGAAAGTTCTTAGTATTTGGGACCCCATCCCAAACTTCTTCAGCCGTCTGAGGTGAAAGAGGTGCTGTTGTGCTTTTTCACAACACAGCCGGTACGTACACACGAGGAAATCTGCAGATGCTGGAAATTCAAGCAACACACACAAAATGCTGGTGGACACAGCAGGCCAGGCAGCATCTATAGGGAGAAGCACTGTCGACGTTTCTGGCCGAGACCCTTCGTCAGGACACCATGTGATATCCTCGGTGGTGTTTATGCCAAGGAACTTAAAGCTCTTCACCTTCTTAACCACAGATTGATTAATGTCAATAGGGGTTAGCCTGTCTCCATTCCTCCTGTAGTCCACAATCAGCTCCTTTATTTTTGTGACAGTGAGTGAGAGTTTGTTTTCATGACACCAGTCAGATGTTGTTCAGACCTCAGTCAGAGTCAGCAATCAAATGGTTGAGCATGGTGCGATGAATGTGCTGAGCTGTGTATATCACAATTCAAGACCCAACAGTCTGTGGGATTTAGAGGAACAAATTTGTAGAGAGATCGCAGACCATGCCAATAAACAAAGGTTGATTCACTAAGTGATTTTAACTTTCCATATATTGACTGGGACTCCCATACTGTAAAAGGACTAGATGGGGTAAAGTTTGTCAAATGTTTCCTTAGTCAGTACGTAGAATTCCCGACGTCGAGTGTGCAATAAGCTGTTAGGAAATGATCCAAGGCTGGTGACAGAATTTAGTGATTATAGTGCCATGAGATTCAAAGGAAATATGGAAAAAGAAAGGTCTGGACCATGGGTTGAGATTCTAAATTGGGGGAAGGTCAACTTTGATGGTATCAGAAAGGATTTGACAAGTGTGGTTTGGGACAGG